>NW_028301617.1:8484848-8787878 GCF_987345545.1 Pholcus phalangioides | reverse complement strand
TTGACCGTTAATATGTTTATTCTGGCTCGCAACACAAAATTCATCGAAATAAGACTGGATCGTTCCGATTTCAAATCATTCAACTAGATGCTGAAATGCAACCCATCATCCCAGATTCCAATTATTATTTTTTATTTATTGCTTCTACCATGCTTGTTGACCATGAAAAGTTTCATGTACATATCTCAAAAACATTGAGAAAAAAAAACGTTTTCTAACCTCACGAATGACGTCTCTTAGGCTAACCCCATTCAAGCAATATTACTTGTGAAAATATATCATAACTTTGCAGATTTTCAATATATACAAATGAAATTTTCACTAAAATGCTCACAAAAAAATGCAGATTATGAATAGAAAAAATGTAAACCTTAGAGGGAAAAAGTCATTTAAATTTAATTTTTTTATTATTTTTTTTATTTTTAACACAATTTTTTAAACACTTTTTTTTGGATGCACAGCATGAATTTTCAATTTTTTTAAAATTTAATCCTATTAATATATTAAGAAGACTAGAAAAGTAAACATTATTTTGACAGTTAATACATTTGAGTAACAAAACACAATTGTACTTATATGACTACATTAATTATATTTGTACATTTTGACTTAATATAATGATTCATGCTTAGTAAAAAGAAATTTATATTTTATTTTTCATGTACGCTTATACATTTATTGCAGTATTCATTAAATTAAGTTTCATGAGTAGTTAATGCAATAATTCAAAACAATTAATAAATTTTAAAATTCTAGGATTAAATGAATTCATGAACTAATTAGAAATGTTAATGTAATGTGTCAAATGGGAGTTGGTGAAAAAAAAAAGGTTTTGGGTGAATAAAATAATTTTTCAAATTAAACCTTCATGTTCAGATTCTTGGAAGTGTTCAAATTCCAAATAATTAATTTCACTTTTAATTGATCTATAAATATTTCTTATGATGCAACAAAGACGAACTTTTGCAATCTGATATATTTTTGCATAGATAATTCTTTTGTATTTGATAAATCCAGATAATATTAATCATATATATATAGATTAATTTTTGAAGTTTTTTAACATACTTAATTATAAAGTTATTTTACCACAACGGTGTTAAATTTTTTTAAAAATTACTTTGATTTTTACAGCATATATTTTAATAAACATATATTTAATGTATATGATAAATATGAAATGGTTATACTTGTGTGAAAAAAAATCTACATTATAATATCTAACACAAGCCTCTATATATTTTTCCCAAGAAATAATTTAAAATTGCTGATAAAAAGCCAGAATATGAGGCTTTAAATCACAAAGAATGAAATAATTATCAGCTACAACCTAATTGTTGTAGCTGAGGCAGATGGAAGAGAGTAGAATTGAAAACCTAATGTGTATAATGCCTGGTGGTGATATATAAGATGTGATGTTTCTTGTTGTGATGATGATTGTAAAAAATAATAATAGCTTCTGTGAAGATATGAACTATGGCACACTGGTCTTTGTCCTTCAGAGGGCAGCTGGTGTCTTATTTAATTATAAGACTTTATCATCCCAGCAGGTGATGATAAAGTCATGCTGCTGCTTCATTGTGAAAACTAAAACTAAAGTGTTAGAACTAAACTGCCCCCCACCCCCATCCAATGATGCAAGTCTCAATTATGATGTTGCTGAAGACAGAGAATGTGCTCCATAAAGTAGCCTACTCCCAGTGGCGGATCATGATTTTGGGAGGCCCCAGGCGCAACCTGATCTGGAGGCCCCCCTATCAGGGGCGGATTAAAGGTAGGGACTGTCAACCCCCCCCCCTTCCCCCCCCCCCCCGAGAGCAGAAAAATTAAATGGAAAAAAAAATGTTTTCTACGTTTTTGACTGAATAACAAACCAAGAAAATAAATTTGCTTAAAAAAGGGGGAAAATTCAGAATTTTTTCCAAAAAAAATCAGAACCGTCCTGAAAAATTGAACACATTGTCACAATCACCGCCCCCACCCACAAATTTGCGTTTATCCACCACTGCACCCTTTTGGCCCTAATAAGAACGAGATGGTTCACTAAAATGAACAGTATTATGAAAATCATAACTTTTTTTTTATTTTTGCATCACCAAAACCATAAACACAAAAATAAGATAAGGAAATATAATGATATTCTCTGGTACTAGATCAAAAATAATCACACTCCCATTAAAAAAAAAAAAAAATCACAGTAAAATTCTGCATCATATTTTTAGTAATCTAAGATGTCCGTCCTGGTGCCTTCAGCCAGCCACACGGCAAAAATGGAGATCCGTCATAGTTTTAGTAATTTAATATTACTGATTAATAAAGATTTGATAATATCTCAAATATAATATATTTGATTTGATATAAAGATACTGATAATATTTAATAGAAAAACATTTCTTCAATAGAGGGAAGAAATTATATCAGAGTAAATATAAGAATTATATTTTTAATGGAAGAAATTAGTTCAGAATGAATTAAAATTATTGTCAATGAAAGAAATTATTTAAAAAATTTTTTTTAGAAATTATTATTTTTTATTTGTTTATTCTATTTTATTTTTACTATTATTATATTATTATTATTTTCTCTTTCAGCCACCTCGTTGGGCACTCTGCCTGTTGTGGCCTTTGCCTTTGTATTATTTGTATTCAGAGTGAATAAAAATCTTCTATATTATGCCCCCCCCCGTTTCGTTTAATAACGAAAAATGCCACAGTATAACATTGTGGCCCGCGTACTTTATAAAATGTTTCAATATGGCCTGCTATGCCTCAAAGATTGAAGACCCCTGCAGTAGACTCTCGCTAATCCGGTACGTATTAGACCACGGTGTGCCAGATTTTACCGAAATTGCTGGATTAACTTTGAAGAAACCCATTGAAATAATATATGAAATTTCGTGCAAAGACATAGTCAGGACTTGATCAGCAATTAAGAAATATTAGAACGTGTTAAGGGGTTAGGGCATCAGGAGAAAAGTGACACCACACCACCTAAATATCCTGGACTACTGGACGTGCTGGATTAGAGCACGATCGAATTCTCGAGAGACTACTGTAGTTGAATTGAAATGCTCAAATAAAAATTTATCAGATAATTTATATATTTTTAGTTTTGCTTACCGTTATTTTTGAAGACTCTGCAATCTATATCCTAAAGGAAATCTTGAGGATCGGCATGGAAATTTTTTTCATTACAATAACACACATTACAATTACATTAACAATAAACACTTTTCGGTCTGACACAAAGATGTTGTCTACCCAAGCCTCCTTGACCAATCCAAAAATGTAGCTCTTTTTTTTTAGAAAGAAGGAAAAGAAACCCCCTTGATTTTTTTCAGCCGGGGAGGGAGTGTTAAAAGAGAAACAGAAAAATCACGTGATTCAGAATGCATGTCATTCATTTCAAACCCCACTTTTTTTTTTGTCATATGGTCGTATGGTTCCAGTCATAGATTGCAAATGTATATGTTGTTTGAACCAGCTTATAGTATTTCATTCAAACAAGTGGGAGACAAAATCACAATAAGAGCTCTACTACATTCATTTTAATTAGTACGAGTGTCTCTTCCTGTCGATGTCGCCGCTTGCCGATAGCCATCTTGTCATCCATTATACTGTATACAAAAGCTTACACCAAAGCTGTCGTATTATTGGCGCCTATAAAAGCATTTAATATTGTGGAATGAGACATCTGTTTATGCCTTCACTCCAATTTTCATTTCGGACAGACATTAGGACCTGCTGTTCTCACCCCTCCTCCTGCTTGTGCCCTTAGGGAAATACTGTTTGAAAATGACCCTCCCTGAATGATCGCTTTACAATGTCTCTTCTTTCTTTGTCGGGGAAGAACTGGCCCTTGAGAGCTGCGTCTTGTAAATTGTTCTTTCTTTCAGTTCCCGTTTTTCTTCCATAACTCTTATAGGTACAGTATACATTAAAAAAAAAAAAAATTGCGGTTAAAAAAAAAAAAAAAGGTAGAGCAGATACTGTACTTAGTTCAAGAGATTTGTTGATGCGCATGTAAATTCATATGTAGGATGAAGCACACAACTATTTGGAGGCCCCCCGCTCTGCCGAGGCCCCAGGCGCGCGCCTCATGCGCCTGTGCGGTAATCCGCCACTGCCTACTCCAGGGTTAGCAAATTTTTCTTATGATAACACAATTTCCATTTGAGCTAAATATTTTATATCATCATTTTGGAATTCAAAGTAAAATGTCAGAAAATACACTTGAAATTTATAGTGTTGGAAGAAAAACGATCTGACTGTCATAAAAAGTGTTATGCAAAGTGTAAAATCTGTTACCCATTACATCATTGGACCCATCGGACATCAATATTGAGGAGTGGAGCAAGTTCTGAACATTTATCTACTGTGTGTTTAAGCATCATAGAGCTTTTTTCTCAAAGTATGAAATATATCCGGAAGCATGCTTTAATCCTTTAAAATGTCATAAGAAAAAAATAAAAGGTTTAAGGATAGTAAACTTGTATTTTTCATGTATAAATGAAATAAATGGTTGTACAAAATCAATTCCAGGGCAAAAAATATGCCATGCCTGTAGAGACAGTGAATATAAACAACAATAAATTAAATGAAGAAACTGAATACTGTGAAGAGATGAACAGTGATAGTAATGTAGAGAAGTAACTTGGAAAAATGTCAATTATTAAATAAGAAGCACTTGAAGAAATAAATTAATCTCTATAATCTATGTGCCATAGTTCATATCTTCACAGAAGCTATTATTATTTTTTACAATCATCATCACAACAAGAAACATCACATCTTATATATCACCACCAGGCATTATACACATTAGGTTTTCAATTCTACTCTCTTCCATCTGCCTCAGCTACAACAATTAGGTTGTAGCTGATAATTATTTCATTCTTTGTGATTTAAAGCCTCATATTCTGGCTTTTTATCAGCAATTTTAAATTATTTCTTGGGAAAAATATATAGAGGTTTGTGTTAGATATTATAATGTAGATTTTTTTTCACACAAGTATAACCATTTCATATTTATCATATACATTAAATATATGTTTATTAAAATATATGCTGTAAAAATCAAAGTAATTTTTAAAAAAATTTAACACCGTTGTGGTAAAATAACTTTATAATTAAGTATGTTAAAAAACTTCAAAAATTAATCTATATATATATGATTAATATTATCTGGATTTATCAAATACAAAAGAATTATTTATGCAAAAATATATCAGATTGCAAAAGTTCGTCTTTGTTGCATCATAAGAAATATTTATAGATCAATTAAAAGTGAAATTAATTATTTGGAATTTGAACACTTCCAAGAATCTGAACATGAAGGTTTAATTTGAAAAATTATTTTATTCACCCAAAACCTTTTTTTTTTCACCAACTCCCATTTGACACATTACATTAACATTTCTAATTAGTTCATGAATTCATTTAATCCTAGAATTTTAAAATTTATTAATTGTTTTGAATTATTGCATTAACTACTCATGAAACTTAATTTAATGAATACTGCAATAAATGTATAAGCGTACATGAAAAATAAAATATAAATTTCTTTTTACTAAGCATGAATCATTATATTAAGTCAAAATGTACAAATATAATTAATGTAGTCATATAAGTACAATTGTGTTTTGTTACTCAAATGTATTAACTGTCAAAATAATGTTTACTTTTCTAGTCTTCTTAATATATTAATAGGATTAAATTTTAAAAAAATTGAAAATTCATGCTGTGCATCCAAAAAAAAGTGTTTAAAAAATTGTGTTAAAAATAAAAAAAATAATAAAAAAATTAAATTTAAATGACTTTTTCCCTCTAAGGTTTACATTTTTTCTATTCATAATCTGCATTTTTTTGTGAGCATTTTAGTGAAAATTTCATTTGTATATATTGAAAATCTGCAAAGTTATGATATATTTTCACAAGTAATATTGCTTGAATGGGGTTAGCCTAAGAGACGTCATTCGTGAGGTTAGAAAACGTTTTTTTTTCTCAAAATGTTTTTGAGATATGTACATGAAACTTTTCATGGTCAACAAGCATGGTAGAAGCAATAAATAAAAAATAATAATTGGAATCTGGGATGATGGGTTGCATTTCAGCATCTAGTTGAATGATTTGAAATCAGAACGATCCAGTCTTATTTCGATGAATTTTGTGTTGCGAGCCAGAATAAACATATTAACGGTCAAAAAACCATTATTTTTTTTCTCCAGTATTTTACTTCATATATTCAGGAGAAATTTAAAATAAAAGTTGTTTTGGTAACTGCTGTGCCTCTTTTCTAAAAATATGTTTGAAAAATTGTATTTTTTCTAACGAAAAATTCCACAAAAACAAAGTTTACTTAATTTTTTTGCACGTAAATTTCAAATGCAAATGTATGAATTATTTTTATTCATATTTTGTATGTTTTTGTGAACACTTCAGTGAAAATTTCACTTGAATATGTTGAAAATTGAAAAAGTTATGATTTATTTTCTCAAACAATGCCGCTTAAAAATTGAGCCTCGGAAAAGTCATCTGCATCAGTTTTTGATAAATTTCAACATTTTTTTTCTCAAAAAGTTTTAGAGATATGCAAATAATATTTCACACGGTTAATAAGGATGGTGAATGCAACAAATAAAAAAAAAGTCATTGAAATCTGAGACTATGGGTGTCATTTTGGCATTTTGCCGGGTGATTTGAAATGGAATGACCCAAATGTTAATGTAATGTGTCAAATGGGAGTTGGTAAAAAAAAAGGTTTTTGGTGAATAAAATAATTTTTTTAATTAAACCTTCATATTCAAATTCCAAATAATTAATTTCACTTTTAATTGATCTATAAATATTTCTTATGATGCAACAAAGGCGAACTTTTGCAATCTGATATATTTTTGCATAAAGAACTATTTTGTATTTGATAAATCTAGATAATATTAATCATATATATATATAGATAAATTTTTGAAGTTTTTTAACATGCTTAATTATAAGGTTATTTTACCACAACAGTGTTAAATTTTTTTTTAATTACTTTGATTTTCACAGTATATATTTTAATAAACATATATTTAATCATAGGCGGAGATAGACTTGGAAGTCTGGGGGGGCACGGTCATTATTGCTGGGGGGGGGGGACAAGATTATGTCAATTCGTATATGCCTATATACATTAGACCAGTCGACTCCACCTTTGACTCTGGGGGGGGGGGGGCATGCCCCCCCACATCTCCGCCCATGTATTTAATGTATATGATAAATATGAAATGGTTATACTTGTGTGAAAAAAAAAATCTTCATTATAATATTTAACACAAGCCTCTATATATTTTTCCCAAGAAATAATTTAAAATTGCTGATAAAAAGCCAGAATATGGAGGCATTAAATCACAAAGAATGAAATAATTATCAGCTACAACCTGGTGAATTACTAATGAATTATGAAAATTCTCCAATTTTTATGATGATTTGAGTACCGAAAACAATCCTTTTTATATATAAAAATTGACACAAACTGAAGAAATAATTTCAAACTAATTAAATGTCTTCAATTATTTTGGCCCTCTGATCAACCGGGTTCCCGTTGACCCATTGTACAATGAATTAAGCCGTTGTTAATTGCCGGAGTTGTTCACCCACGGGCTTCGTAGAGAATTCCACTTTTTCTCACAATTTTTGATTTTTGGTAGACCCCTGGATTAGACACACAAATGAAATTTCTTTTCACATAAAAAAAAAATAACATTTATTTTTACAAACAGTGCAATTCGAGGATTGAGTTCAATACATTCTTGACAGAGATTTTCTTCCCATTCAGCACAGATTTCCGCTTAATAAAAAGGCTCAATTGATGTGTGCAAAATTATGTAATGAATGTCGTAAGTAATTGAAACATAAAACTAAATTAATTGAAAATAAGTCAAATAATTTAAAAATAGAAGATAAAATTAATTATATTTAAAATTGAAATGTAAATGAATAATCAGTCTATGATTACTAAATAATGTATTCAAGTTTTGGCAGCAATCTCTATAAAGTTCCAACCCCTACACGGTCTTCTAAAATAACAACATTTACGTTCTTTTTAATTTCTCAAAAACTTGATCAGGGTGTGATTGTCTGTCGCGTCAGGTTCAGTTTGTACATTATCGTCTACGTTTATATAATCCTCGGTATCAGGACCTTAACTATGAATTTTGTGAGGGAAAGAACATGATTTTGTTGCCCCTAACCATTGTAAAATTCAAAGATTTTCTAACGATCTTCTTGTTCCCACCTAAAATTTGTCACCCCTAAATTTTTCAGCCAGGGCAGTTGCCCCCTTTTCCTCTCTCTAATTAATTCCGGCCCTGCTCAGACTTGCGATCACGGAATGCACACATCTTGCATACAATTTTCGTAAGTCTTACATAACATTTGAAAATTCAACCGTTACACCGATTTCTCCTGTTAAAAAGCCCGAACAACTGAATTGTAACTGCTTCACTATGGTTATGGCTTACCAAAAACCTCTGCAGCAAGTAGAGAAAAGGTTTATACTAATCTAAGGGGTTGATAATGTAGAACACTCATTTGCAAGAATAGATTGAGTGAAAAATTTCAGTTGAGTATTTTATCATTTTCTATGATCCTTTGGTCTACTGGATGTGGTGGCCCTGGATTTTATTCGTTGGTAAAATGAATACTGTGTGAAGTTTTTTTTTTCATGGTCCTTACAGACGAGGGTGAAGTATGATAGGGCTCCAGCTTGAAGGCTTTTGTTAAGAAAAAACTTGACAGGTTTCATTTCAGGGAGATCCTTGATAGATCTCATTGGTTTTTGTTGCTTGAACAGTAAGAAGTTTGCTAAGGCAAAAACCTATTTTAAGTCTACATAAACACAGAAAAAAGACGAAAAGAAAATTTCATAAACACGGGTGACAGCCGGCACAGTGAACAGTCGTGTTTTTCTTCGCTCTTCGTTGCCGAGTCAGGACTACGTTAGCGTCAGTATCATAACGCTTCGGGATTCTTGTTCATTGAGCTACGGACTTCAGGAACTCTACGGTGTTGGGCGTGACCTGCCATCAAGGATCATTTCTATTGGCCTATGGATACCTGCAATGCGACATAACGGTCTTTCGAGATCCGGCGTGTGTCATCGCTCTCAATTAGTGATAAATTGTGATTTCCCCCTCCCAAGTGTTACGTCTGCCCCTAATATTCCCCCCCCCCCTTGTGTATTTCTGTGGAATAGTGATCTTCCTTTAAAAGGTAAGTAGATTCACATGTAAAAATGGGCCGTATTTGCCCCTATGCAAGTTGTAACATTGGAATAGTTAGCAAATTATCTTCATGGGCTACTGAAGCTTACGAATCTAAGGAAATTAGAGACAAATTTGAGGAATTATTACTGGACTTTGTTAAAAAAAAGAGAAGGGAGAATGATGATCTTAGTCACATTGGTGAAAACTGTAATTTGGCCAGAGAGTTTGACTTAATTGTCATGGCGGAGTATGTTTTGTGGGAAACCTCCGAAAGTAAGAATAAGGTACAATATTATGAAAATTTTGTGTTTAATTCCATAACATATTTTGATGCATTAAATTTGGAGTCATGCAAGCATAAGCAATCTGCTATGTTCAAAAAAAATTCTGATGTCACTCCCCTAACTTCGACACCGAAAATTGGATCTCATAAGGCTGGGAAGGAGAAAAATAGGAAAAAAAAGAAAAAGAGGTCTAGTTCTCTGGATACATCTGGAGATAAATCTATGGAACTTTGTGGTGACTTGGTGAGTGATAGTGCTCAAACCTCCTCACATGACCCTCAGATGGGATCTGTAAATGATATTGACACTGATGGGCAAGGTAATCAGCGACAAGCTGACTCTAGTTCTGATAGGGGTAGTGCCGATGGCAGTGGGACATCGGAGTCAAGTTCTACTAATGGAACTAATAGTTCCTTGACATCGTCGAGTAGTAATGGATCTGAAAGATCATCTGATGGTTGCAATACTTCTGATGAAATAACTAATAATATAACTGGGGTGGTATTGCATCCAATATCACCTGATAACAGCCCCATTTTGACTGCTGAAGAGACCCCTACAAATCAAAATGCTAGCACCTCAGGGACACTTAAAAAAATTGATCGTTCTATTCATAACACTGACAATGGCAGTAATAATGGTTCTAATGAGAACCCTACAAATGAGACATTACCAACTAGCAATGCTAAATTTTCACATTTGGACACTTCTAAAGAGCATAAGATAAATTCGGATAAAACAAAAAACAGCTATAATAATATTGATGTACAAGGAAAATTAATGGGTGACAATTCAGAAATTTTTGATGTATCCTCAATAATAAAAACTGTTGGTGTTGCAACAGTACAAGGCGCATTTTCACATTTTGAGAGAAATAACTCACAACAGACAGCTAACACGAGAAACACACTTGCCTTGACTGACTCTAGTGAGAATGAAGACCATGACAATGGTGACTTCATCACCGTAACTAAAAAGAGGAAAAAAACTAATATTCAACAAGCTCATGAGTTGGCTAACGGAGCCCATAGAATAGATGCAAGAAATGTAACTGTGAATAATAAAATTCCCCCTATAATCTTAACAGATTGGGGTAAAAGCTGGATTTCAGATTTTGTAGCAGCAAAGAATACTTGCGAAATTACACCTCAGGCAAAACCAACTAATAATACTATTGTAGTTAAGGTATTTACTGAAAAATATCATCGAGCAATCACTAAATTTTTTGACGACAAAAAATTTAAGTATTATACTTATTATACAAAATCAGAACGCACTTTGAAGTTTGTTGTACGTGGCCTTCCAGCCAATATAGGCTTGAAGGACATCAAATCTGAGTTGGAAAAGCAAAAATTTAATCCTATCAAGATTAGCAATATGAAAAACTATCATACGGGAAGATTACTTCCATTATACTTAGTGGAGGTTCCAGTTGCTGAAAAAGATTTTGCTAATATTACAAATTTTTCGGAAATACCTATTGAGATAGAGAGATATAGAGGACTGCAAAGCCCAATTCAATGCAGATCGTGTCAGTCCTACGGTCACAGTTCTTATAGGTGCAAAAACGCCCCGATATGTGCGTATTGCTCTAAATCTCATGAAACTCGTAATTGTAATGATAAGGGTAACCTAACTAAGATTAAATGCTGTCATTGCGGGGGACCGCACACATCTACGTATTCTGGTTGTAAAGCTAGGCCAGTTTCAAATCAAAACAGGGGACGTCTATTTCTACCTAAAGTACCACCTGAATATCAAGGGTCATCTTCAATTAATTTTCCGTCACTCTCTAATAACCAACATCTTGAGGAAGATGATGATAACTTCATCATCGGACAAAATCCCATTTCTATAATGCCCTCATCAACAAAAAATGGACTTTAAGCAACATATTGCTACCTCAAAGCGACAACATAGAGGTTGTGAAAATAAATATAGAAAAACAGAAGATATTGGATGAAACTGTTAAACCTGGCATTCATCCACTGGCAAGAGAAAAATCTTGTATTACATCAGTACACGAAGCTAAATTAGAATTGTATGAGCTACATGCCAAAATCACTTATCAAAAGGTTTTGCGTCAATTATTAGTTAGAACTGAGAGAATCAACATTACCTCTGTGTCTGAAATAAATGATTCTGATACTGACTTTTTTAGTCCAGAATTACAGTTAGAAAAACCTGTGGAAATCAACAAAAATAATAGTAAAGATAAATTGCACAATCTTCTGTCCATTAACCCCATAGCTGAAGTAGGAGGAGTTAATAAATTACCCATGCAAAAAAAATCTAATGACATGAGTCAGCTCTCCGATACATTCTGTACAATTTTGAGTGCAGCGGGAATTTCCCAAGTAAAAATTGAGAGTATTCTGCAAGCTTTGATTCAAGTATTAACACAGCTTAATAATTAGTTCCCCAAGTGTAGCATTAAGACCCTTGTGCATAATGGCCTGGAATGCCAATGGTCTTAAAGATAAAATACGAGAACTCAAGGAAGAGTTATACATTCACCACGTCGATATTCTACTTGTCTCTGAAACTTGGCTTTTGCCCAGTCAGAAAATAAAATTAAATGGTTAACAAGAAATTAGGAAAGACAGAATACACAATAGAGGAGGAGGAACAGCAATATATGTTAAATCAGATATACCATATCAAATTAATACACTCCCAAATTCATCACAAATGGAAGCCTGTTCCATTACTACTTTTATAAATAGAACCCCCATGAATTTTTGTGCTATTTACAAGCCACCTAGAAACAGAATAGATGTTTCTCTCCTTCAACATTTAATTAATACAAATGCTCCCACGTTTATAGGAGGAGATTGGAACAGTAAAAATAGCATTTTTAACAGTCGTGGAAGTAATAGGAGTGGGAGAATCTTGCGTAAATTCTGCCTTGACAATTTTGTTGACATTCATTCTTCTGTTACTCCAACGCATATTCCTGCTTGTCCAAGATATAGACCGGATGTCTTGGATTTTGGTGTATCCAAAAATTTTATATATAATATTAATACATTTACATTACATATTTTAAACTCCCCACATAACCCAGTTTTCTTTCAAATAGATTTTCCAATTCCTCATAAGATTAGAACCTTCAGAAGAACGAACTGGGAGGAATTTCGAGAAATTCTGGAGAGTGCTAATATATCTGGGGATTTAAATAGTAAGGAGATGATTGACGAAACAGTTGATAAATTAACAGAAACTATACAAACTGCCTTGCATCGGTCTACAAAGGTCTCCCCTGATATTGAAAATAAATATGGACTTTCCAAAGAAATCTTACAAAAGATCAGGCATAAAAACTTTGTACGCACCTTATGGCAAAGGTACAGAAGAAGATCTGATAAGATCGTATTAAACAGACTAAACAAGGAAATCAAACAAGAAGTTCAATACTTTATTAATCACAGATTTTCCGAATTTTTGGAAAATGCCACTACTGAGAACGGAAATGTATGGAAAGCGTGGAATCTGTGTAAACCGGGTGGCTACAGAAAAATCAATAAAATTCAAGGTACCAATGGAATTGTCTACACGGAGGATGAAATTGCGGAAACATTCGCAGAGGCCTATGCCTTACAGTTCGCACCAAATCACATTCAACCACTGTCTACACAGGTGGAACTGAGGCGCAGAGCTGCACAATATATTTTTCATCACTCCAACACTGATGTCGAATCACTTGAACCAACTGATGTTGTTGAGATCACAGACATAATTGCTAAGCTCAATAGGAAAAAAGCTTCTGGCTATGACAATATTTCTAATACAGCTTTAAAAAATCTCACAATGAACATTTTATTAAATCTTACAGCTATTTTTAATGCTTCCTTAAAATTGTTGTACTTTCCGCATTCTTGGAAGCATTCTATCATTAAGACAATTCACAAATCAGGTAATGACTTTATTCAACCTTCATCTTATCGTCCAATAAGTTTGCTTACTAACATAAGTAAAGTTTTTGAGCGAATTGTGGCTCTCAGGCTTGAACAATATGTTGATCAAAATAGTGTACTGCGTCATGAACAGCATGGATTCCGTAGACAACATTCCTGCATAACCCAATTATTAAGGGTGACTGAATATATAACTGAAACTTTCAACAACAGGGAATATGTAGCGGCAGCCATTTTGGACGTATGCAAGGCGTTTGACAAATGTGATTATCCAACTTTAATTAATAAATTAATTGATTATGGTATTCCTCCTCAATTTATAATTTTTTTGTATAATTATTTAATTGGGCGTACATTCCAAGTAAAAATTGGAGACACGTTATCTTCCATTAAATCTATCACTGCATCTGTCCCTCAGGGAAGTGTCCTGGGACCACAATTATTCTTATTGTACATTAATGATATCCCAGCCCCTCAGAATGGCATTATTGCTCTCTTTGCAGATGATACTGCTATATTATGTAGTCACAAGAGTGCAACGCAGGCGGCAGACAATCTGCAGGAGTCAATCGATGATATAGTGGACTGGTGTAATGAATCAGACATCTTGCTTAATGGAAAAAAGTCTCAATTCATATGGTTTACAAGATGCCATAAAATTCCCAGAAACAGGAACATTTACATTAATAACCAAATAGTAAAACCAACTGATCAAGTTAAATATCTTGGCTGTTTCTTAAATAAATCTTTAACTTTCACATCACACATGAAATACGCCAGAAATAAAGCACACAAAATAATAGGAGCATTAAACAAAGTAACATTTCCCCAAGCTAAGCTCTCTCTAAAAAATAAAATACTTTTCTTCAAATCAATAATCAGGCCCACGTTATTATATGCCTCACCAGTTTGGGCTCACGCAAATAAGAGGAATATAAAATACTTACAATATGGGCAAAATAAAATTTTGAGAAGGTTTGCTAACGCACCATACTACATTAGAAATTAAAAATATACGGCAAGACTTAAAAATACTACACATTTTTAGATATATTAAAAAAATAAATAAAGACACATATGATCGTATGAGTGAATCAGAGTATCCTCACATCAGAGAGATTGTTAATTATAATGAACAACCAGAACCTAGAACTTCTAGAAAAAAGGTATATAGAAGGCCAAAGCAGATTTTCCACTTACCGTGGGGAAATCTGTAAAATTGTAAATATATGTATATAAATCTTGCAGTTTTCATTAACTGACAATTGGCACCTATAATATTGAATATATAACACTGGCACCTAATTATCCAATTTTTGAACTTGCAACTATATATATTACTCTTGGCACCTATAATACTTGAATATATAACATTGGCACCTATTTACTCAATTTTTTGAACTTGCAATTATATACACTACTCTTGGCACCTATTTAATCTCTTGTATTCATTATTAAAAAAAAAAAAAAAAAAAAAGGATAAAAATGAAAAAGCCACCTTGAATGTAGGGGACGAACTTTGAATCTTGTGAAAATGATGTATTGTTACTAAGAGAAGGAATTTAGCAGTAGGTTGGACACTGAGTAATCCATCACTATATTGTTTGATAAATGAACTCTTATCTCCTTACAGGTTGTGGTGGCATTTTATCTCAGACATAAATTTTGTAGGCCATGACAGCTTTATAACCGGACTTGACATATCTCTTTATTCACATTCATACACCCACACACTGACTTACATAATACTATCCCTTCTACTTCTTCATAGGCCTTACTAGGCCCGTCTGTAATTCCACAATCGGCCCATTAGGCTGGGCATGGAAGTTAAAGTCTGATGCTGGTCTGGTAAGTCTACATACGGGCCCACCAAAAATCTCCATATAGGTTCCCCACTCTTTGGTTGGGGACCCTTAGATGCTATTCGGTGGTAAAATGAACATAAATTTTCATGGTCCCCCGGGAGGGGGGGGGGGCAGAATGCAACAGAGCTCGCCAGGCTGGCGACCACAGGGCTGGCGACCACAGGGAGGGGGAGAAGTTGACTCATTTTGGTGGGGGGGGTGAATCTCATTAGTTCTATAGTTTTGTTATTGCAAAGTCTGTCAGTAAGCTGGTGCTTTTACATGCCACTTTTCTGACGACACTGACCAAAAAACAAGATATGACGTAAAGAAAAAAAGAGGGATTTGGCTGCTGAAGTCAGCCGGGGGGGGGGGGGGGGGTAGAATGTGTGTTTTAATGAGCAAAGTACTCATTTTAAAGTGTGAAGTATCTGAATTATAATTACTTTGCCAGCATGGTATTGGTATATTAGATTTTTATTGTACTGTTTATTATGAGTTACGTAAATATGAGAATGACACTGATTCCCGATACCTGAAACAAGAAGACAGTAGTGGGTATCCGGCTTGTCTTGCCAAAATACGACTGTTTTATGGAGGCAAGATATCCTATAATTGCAGTGCATACAAAGCATCAAGCTAGACGTAATTACCATCAACAAGGTCAAGCAATGATTATGAAGATGTTCCATGATGACACATGGAAGATGTCGTGTTTCAATTCTGGAATTTTTGTATCAGATAGTGTTCACTTTAAAACAATTAAGTTAGGTAGCAAAAAGATAATTAAAAAAACCATCCACAACATGCACAGGCAGTGCAGTCTTAACGCATGGGCCCACCTGGGGCCTCAAGAGAAGAGGGCCCACGAAAATTATATCTGGTTGAAATTTTCTAGAATTAACCAGGTCGGACCTCAGAAAAATCACTTGGCCTGGGGGCCCATGATGCTCTTAAGACGGCCCTGTGCACAGGGTTGGGAAAGAAAAGTTAACAGCAATAAGTCAAAGATGATGACCAGCATGAAAAAAACACTTACCAAAAGACAATTCAAACTTTTGGAGATAATCTTTCATGAAAGTAAAATGACATTCTTACTTTGTGCAGAAATAAAACCACTTCAAGCTCCATGAGAACTGCAAAAAGAACAATTAATAAGTAAAATGATGCAGATAGAAGATTACTTCTGAAAGGGCGCCGTCTATTGTCTAAAAGTTGAAGTATTTGCATATATATCACATTCACGAGATATAGATCTATTTATCTGTCTTTTTTAACCAGAACAATATTGTGGCTCAATATAGATCAATATTGGAAACTGGAATTTTACGATATAGATCTACATCATTGTGGGGGGAAAGTGGTAGAACAGTTATTATACCACTCTTCCCCCCCCCCCCAACAATATGAAAGTGGTCTTCCTCCGAACGAAATTTCTGGCTACGGGCCTGTCTAGACTTGCCAGTAAAATGCCACCCCCCCCCCCTGCCCTAGCAAAACAAAGACAAATTAGAAATCTGTTGCTCCCTTCTCCCATCAACTTGAGTGAAAAAGAGCGAGAAACACGAAAAATATAATCGACAAAAAAAATTGTTCAGATTATCTATGCTTGTCCAAGTTAAAAATGAGCCACCAAAATAAATGGAACATGAAGCGTACCCAGGATCTGAACTAGGGGGGGAACTCAATGGTACTAAATTGATGTCTATGCTGTGTGTCAGTTACTACGCTTCAATTTCTATGCTAGGGGGAGGGGGAAGTTGCCCCTTTCTGGACACGCCCATGAATCAGGGGTTTAAAATTCCCACTTTTATTATACGGGGGTAGGGGAGATTATCATTTGCCAGTAAAAGAGGGATGTCCATTAAGAGGTTTTTACGGTACTTCTTTCATTAATTCGAAAAACTTACTTAAAGATGCTGAAATTATTTCTTCCAGTAAGGGTCATTCAAGTATTACGTCAGCATCGATGGGGGAGGGGTTTCCAATTTCCTGACTTTTGATGCCAAGGGGGGTGTTTGGATAATGCTTACGTCATCAACCACCCTTTATGAAAATATGAAATATTATTGATGGCATCTTACTCTGTGCGCCAAATACGAGAAAAATCTTTCGCTAGTTTGTGGGTACCTGAACTAGCATTCACCCTAATGATAAATGCCTTACAGAACCACTTCAGCGATCTCTAAATGTTTCATGGTTCCTTCAAGTGCTCTGGAAATGCTTCCGGGCCGCTTCAGTGTTCTGGAACTGTGCAACGCATCACTCAAGTGATCCGTAATTATGCTAGGAATCACTTAAGTAATCTGGGAATGCTCTTCGGGTAACTTGAGTGATGTAGAACCGCACTGGGGGGGGGGGCCGCTTAACTGCTCTAAAATTGTGCCACGTCACTCAAAGGATCTCTAAATGTGCCACAGATCGTTCAAGTGTTCTGGAACTGTGCGGCCGGTTACTCAAGTGATATGAAAACGTGCCACAGGCCACTTAAATGTTCTGGAATTGTGCCACGGGTCATTTAAGCGCAGTCTGTAAATGTGCCGCTTTGTTCATTTTTACAAAATTGGGTTTGAGGGGGCAAGACACATCAGATAATCTTCAGTGCCACATTTGGTCCGCGGGTCAAGGGCAGTGGCGGATCATGATTTTGGGAGGCCCCAGGTGCAACCTGATCTGGAGGCCCCCCTATCAGGGGCGGAATAAAGGTAGGGGCTGTCACCCCCCCCCCCCCGAGAGGAATTTTTTCCAAAAAAAATCAGAACCGTCCTGAAAAATTGAACACATGGTCACAACCACCCACAAATTTGCGTTTATCCACCACTGCACCCTTTTGGCCCTAATAAGAACGAGATGGTTCACTAAAATGAACAATATTATGAAAATCATAACTTTTTTTTAATTTTTGCATCACCAAAACCATAAACACAAAAATAAGATAAGGAAATATAATGATATTCTCTGGTACTAGATGAAAAATAATCACACTCCCATTAAAAAAAAAAAAAATCACAGTAAAATTCTGCATCATATTTTTAGTAATCTAAGATGTCCGTCCTGGTGCCTTCAGCCACACGGCAAAAATGGAGATCCGTCATAGTTTTAGTAATTTAATATTACTGATTAATAAAGATTTGATAATATCTCAAATATAATATATTTGATTTGATATAAAGATACTGATAATATTTAATAGAAAAACATTTCTTCAATAGAGGGAATAGAGGGAAGAAATTATATCAGAGTAAATATAAGAATTATATTTTTAATGAAAGAAATTAGTTCAGAATGAATTAAATTTAATGAAAGAAATTATTTCAGAATGAATTAAAATTATTGTCAATGAAAGAAATTATTTCAGAATGAATTAAATTTAATGAAAGAAATTATTTCGGAATGAATAAAATTTAATGAAAGAAATTATTTCAGAATGAATTAAAATTTAATGAAAGAAATTATTTCAGAATGAATTAAAATTTAATGAAAGAAATTATTTCAGAATGAATTAAAATTATTGTCAATGAAAGAAATTATTTCAGAATGAATTAAATTTAATGAAAGAAACTATTACAGAATGAATTAAATTTAATGAAAAAAATTATTTCGGAATGAATAAAATTTAATGAAAGAAATTATTTCAGAATGAATAAAATTTAATGAAAGAAATTATTTCAGAATGAATTAAAATTTAATGAAAGAAATTATTTCAGAATGAATTAAAATTATTGTCAATGAAAGAAATTATTTCAGAATGAATTAAATTTAATGAAAGAAATTATTACAGAATGAATTAAATTTAATGAAAAAAATTATTTCGGAATGAATAAAATTTAATGAAAGAAATTATTTCAGAATGAATAAAATTTAATGAAAGAAATTATTTCAGAATGAATTAAAATTATTGTCAATGAAAGAAATTATTTCAGAATGAATTAAATTTAATGAAAGAAATTATTACAGAATGAATTAAATTTAATGAAAAAAATTATTTCGGAATGAATAAAATTTAATGAAAGAAATTATTTCAGAATGAATTAAATTTAATGAAAGAAATTATTTCAGAATGAATTAAAATTATTGTCAATGAAAGAAATTATTTAAAAATTTTTTTTAGAAATTATTATTTTTTATTTGTTTATTCTATTTTATTTTTACTATTATTATATTAATTATTATTATTTTCTCTTTCAGCCACCTCGTTGGGCACTCTGCCTGTTGTGGCCTTTGCCTTTGTATTATTTGTATTCAGAGTGAATAAAAATCTTCTATATTACGCCCCCCCCCGTTTCGTTTAATAACGAAAAATGCCACAGTATAACATTGTGGCCCGCGTACTTTATAAAATGTTTCAATATGGCCTGCTATGCCTCAAAGGTTGAAGACCACTGCAGTAGACTCTCGCTAATCCGGTACGTATTAGACCACGATGTGCCAGATTTTACCGAAATTGCTGGATTAACTTTGAAGAAACCCATTGAAATAATATATGAAATTTCGTGCAAAGACATAGTCAGGACTTGATCAGCAATTAAGAAATATTAGAACGTGTTAAGGGGTTAGGGCATCAGGAGAAAAGTGACACCACACCACCTAAATATCCTGGACTACTGGACGTGCTGGATTAGAGCACGATCGAATTCTCGAGAGACTACTGTAGTTGAATTGAAATGCTCAAATAAAAATTTATCAGATAATTTATATATTTTTAGTTTTGCTTACCGTTATTTTTGAAGACTCTGCAATCTATATCCTAAAGGAAATCTTGAGGATCGGCATGAAAATTTTTTTCATTACAATAACACACATTACAATTACATTAACAATAAACACTTTTCGGTCTGACACAAAGATGTTGTCTACCCAAGCCTCCTTGACCAATCCAAAAATGTAGCTCTTTTTTTTAGAAAGAAGGAAAAGAAACCCCCTTGATTTTTTTTCAGCCGGGGAGGGAGTGTTAAAAGAGAAACAGAAAAATCACGTGATTCAGAATGCATGTCATTCATTTCAAACCCCACTTTTTTTTTTGTCATATGGTCGTATGGTTCCAGTCATAGATTGCAAATGTATATGTTGTTTGAACCAGCTTATAGTATTTCATTCAAACAAGTGGGAGACAAAATCACAATAAGAGCTCTACTACATTCATTTTAATTAGTACGAGTGTCTCTTCCTGTCGATGTCGCCGCTTGCCGATAGCCATCTTGTCATCCATTATACTGTATACAAAAGCTTACACCAAAGCTGTCGTATTATCGGCGCCCATAAAAGCATTTAATACTGTGGAATGAGACATCTGTTTATGCCTTCACTCCAATTTTCATTTCGGACAGACATTAGGACCTACTGTTCTCACCCCTCCTCCTGCTTGTGCCCTTAAGGCCGGTTTACACGCACCGTTTTGTCGTCCGTTTTGGGGAAAAGAGGGAGTGTCTGCGATAAGATGGTGTCGTGTAGACGGAAAAAATCGAAGGTCAAGTGGTTCAAGGTCGCGTCAAAAAATCTGGTGGCCGAGCAATAGTTTCCGTGAAATCCTACGATAAAAGGGTGCGTGTAAACGCGTTTCCATTTTGTCGTCAGTTTTTCCCTCCCCGTACCCTTTTTTTTTATCGAATGAATTTTCGTGTACAGTCGATCCCGGTCATAACGTCCCCATTTATAACGTTTTCGCGCTTGATGCAAATAATTTTGGGGGGGTCTAGGTGATTCTCATTAAGATTTCCCGTTAAAAGCGTTTTCCCGCTTACAACGTTTTCTCATGGCGGTTTTTTGAAACGTTATAAGCGGGATCCCCTGTATTTTATTTTAATTTCCTGAATTTATTTTTCCCAGTCAGACCTATTTATAACGATCGCGGTTTTAATGACAATTTTTCTATAACAACAATTCTTGGCGGAATGACTAATTCCCATACAGAAGAATTTTCATGAACGTTGCTTACAACGTCGAAGAAATTCAACGCCCTCGGTTACAACGATTCATTTTTTTGTCACTCTTTCTTTTGTTTTTATGGCATGCCTTTTTAAGAAAATTCCCCATTTTTCCCAATTTTCGATAATTCTACCTACAATCGGTTATATTTTTAGCAAAAATTGGTGATGCCTCGTATTTATGACCCCAATTCACCGTACTGTTCTAGATCAGTTATGGTCAATGAACACTTTATTTACATTATATTTGATTTCATCTGATTACATTTTTGATCCAAAAAATAAGTACGTCAGCCTCGCTTGTAATGACTAGAGCCCGGAAGTTTAGGCACTAAAGATGGTCGAAATAGGCAGGCAAAAAGGCACTAAAAATGAATAAAATAGGCACAAAAAAAGACATAATTTTAATGGAAAAAAAACTACAAATAACTAAAAACTAAGGGCCCAAAAAATAGCTGAAAAATTGATTGTACTTAATCCGTCTATTATTTTAATTACAATGTATAATAACTGCATTATTATTTAAGTTAAATGGATTTCAAGCCAAAAATAAAATGTTACTAGACCGTCAGGATTAGGTTGCTAATTCCAGGGCCACGATTACCAGACGCGGGGTCGGTAGGGATAATAATCTGTGGAGCTATCTCGAGTTGCGAATGATTCTCGTTTATTTGTCGTATCATTGTGAATAATCATTATCATTTCTATAGTTGAAACATCGCTATCGTGTTCTATTTTTGTAAAAAGAAAAAAATATTTTTATATTACTACGTATACAAGACTACTTCAAGCCACTATACACATACAACGCAGTCGAATGCCTGAGCGAGACATATGAAGCCTGTGAGGAGAAACAAATTTCTAACTTTCCTCCGCTTTTCTAACACGGACTGCGTTCATCTGAAACAAAATCATTCACGGCTAATATCATCCGGTCAAAGCAAAATTAATACATGCCAACACCAATCTCTCAGATCACTCAGTTGCGTCTAAATGGAGCTGGGGAAGGCGGCTTTCTGACGATAAGTAATACTGAGATTTGTGAAATTTTAAAAAGAGCGATTTTTTTTTGAAGTTTTCAATGCCCGTAATATTCAAGTTTTACAGATTATGCCTCTGAAATTCACTAATAAACTTAAAACTGGTAAAATAGGCATTTATGGCACGATAATTTCAAAAAAGCCATTTTTACCGGAAAAGTTTAAAAATAAGTAAAAAAAAAACATTTATGTGGCATTTTGCCTGAACTTCCGGGCTCTACTAAGGACGAATCGTTTGCACGAAAAAAATTTCGCAGAATCTTCGATATCATTTTAACCGTGTTTGGCTGTATAAATAAAGTACTTTTTTTAATTATAACTTTGCGATCTGTAATTGCTGAACTGGTCAGAAACATTTTTTGATCAGTATTGGCACCTAAAACTTTTTTTATGTAGATACGGAATTTCGGGCTGAGGGCAGTATACGAAATGTTTTGCACGCCATAATCCATTTTGCTTATCGAGAAACTTCTGAAAGTGGTATTTTAACTCAAGTAGAGAGTGACGGCAGTCTCTCGATAATTCGAGGAGGATCGGACCGAGGGCACCTCGGATTAAGTAAACAATTACGAAGAAAACGGTCAAACTTTTTGCACATCTCTCGGCGACCCCCGAAAGTTGAAATGGTATTATAGGCTTTATAGACTTCATTCAAAGGAGTCTATAAAATCCACGTATCAGAAGACATATTTCAGGGCACTTTTTGCCTTTTACCGACCTCAGTTGTACGTATTTTTCTTGCCCTGCGCATAGGCGGAGATAGACTTGGAAGTCTGGGGGGAAGGGGCATGATGATAATGTCAATTCATATATACACATATACATTATATCTGTCGACTTCAATTTTGACGCTGGGGGGGGGGGGGTGCATCCCCCCCAGGCGTATCTCCACCCATGGCAGTGCGCCAACATTTTTTTGTTGGGTAACTTTCGTTTTTTGTGAATAGTTCGTTTCTTTTTTTTTTTTATTTTGATTTTATGTTATGTTCCCTCCACTTCATCGATTCTTTAATATAGTAAATTATGTCTCTGACCTGCGACTTCTTTTATTTTTCTTCCTGCTCTTCTGCAACTGATGTAATTGGTAAAGAGTGAATAGCAAGAGCGCGTCTTCCATTGTGGACATCCATCAACAGTCACAAGCTGGATCGCACGATAAAACGGTTGAAAAATCGTTGCGTGTAGACACCCCCAAAAAATGACACGATTTTCAGACCGGTTTGGTCCCCCCCAAAACGGACGACAAAACGGTGCGTGTAAACCGGCCTTTAAAGAAATACTGTTTGAAAATGACCCTCCCTGAATGATCGCTTTACAATGTCTCTTCTTTCTTTGTCGGGGAAGAACTGGCCCTTGAGAGCTGCGTCTTGTAAATTGTTCTTTTCTTTCAGTTCCCGTTTTTCTTCCATAACTCTAAAAAAAAGGGAGAGCAGATACTGTACTTAGTTCAAGAGCTTTGTTGATACGCATGTAAATTCATATGTAGGATGAAGCACACAACTATTTGGAGGCCCCCCCGCTCTGCCGAGGCCCCAGGCGCGCGCCTCATGCGCCTGTGCGGTAATCCGCCACTGGTCAAGGGTTTGCAATATATGGCTAGAATGGTGGGTCGCAATGAATTCCTTAAAGAGAAATTTACCCTTACCCTTCAAACAGCGTTGAAATGAACAGAAATAGACTATATAATTACATATAAAGGTATTTCCTGTCGAAATTTTTTTTAATGTTTTAAATATGTGTTAGGAGGTGGGGGCAGTGCGGACGGAATTTTGCTGACAAGGGGGGGGGGGAAGTCGAAATTGAAAGGGGCTCCTAGGTTACAATTTTTAGAAGATGATTTTTTTTTTCCCCCTTCCACAAAATATATATAACATTGGGGATAAAAAGGAGATGCCCTCAAAGATTTTCGGGCCCCTCGAAAATGTCAGGACGCCCTGGGGCGCCCCCCCCCCCTCCGCTGTATTCTTGCACTGAAACAAGCATCTGGTAAAGGTGGCTTGGCATATAGTCAAACCTCGTTAGTGCGTCACCCGGTTAACACGTCACTCCACTTACCGGGTCACTTTTTGGAAGTTCCAATTGTCCTCTGGTAGGAATTGGCAGGGCAGAGCTATGGCTTGCTCCGTTTAACGAATCACTCCGCTTACTAAGTCATATTTTTGCTCTCCCAAGAGTGACTCATTAACGAGGTTTGACTGTATTCAGAGCACTATTTTCTATAAATTCCGCTGATTTACAAAAAAAATAAATTTAGAAATTACCTGTAAAACTCACCAAAAATTGAAGAACAAAAAAAATCCCCATTTCGAAAATTAATTTTTCCCTGGAATATAAATTTATACTTGAAAAACAACAACACGGGAGGCGGCAACGTCACTGATGACGCCTAAAATCCAACTGCGCAGTAGAATTTCTCGATCGTCTGCTCTCTCTGGAATTTGGCGGGAAGTTTCAAGCCTTCTCATTGGTCACTGAGCCATCTTTCACATCCGGGAGCTCTTACTAATTTGTTTATACTGCTGTCAGAGAGACGATATACAGGAGCGAAAGTCGTCTGCTCTTTCTTTCTCTGGTATTCGAGCGGGAAATTTTAAGGCCTTTGATTGGTGGATTGGCGTTCCTTCGAATCCGGGGATTTTGAAACTTTGTTCATACGAAAAACGGAGAGGAGGGAGAAAGTCATGGGGGGGGGGAACCTTAGCTTAATATAGAAATATTGAAATCATTTACGGGGGGGGGGGATAGGGGAGCGACTTAGCTTAATATAGAAACATTTACTGAAACATTGAAATCATTTTGGATTTTTTTTTAAATTTTAGCAAAATTAATGAAATATTCTCAATTTATATTGGGGTCGCCTTTACCGGATCGAGGGGCGTCTTCATGGCCTCCACAAGGGTGGGACTGACAGGGCTCCAGGACGATTCTCATAGTTTTTTGTTCAATCACACTATAAATTCACTATAGACGAGGGCCCATGAAAACTCTGGTCTAGGGATTGCCAAAGGTCCCAGCTTAGGGCCTCTTTCTCCTGGATGTGGGAGCTATGGGTGTCTTCATTGTCAAAGTAGCCCCCCCCCCAAACCGAGATGTTTTTGCAGGAAAAAACGTAAATCCCCTCAGAAGAAAAATGAATTTGAAACCCAACCCTCGAGAAAATTCTTCGTACATCTATGGGTATCTCAAAAATGTCGTGGCCCTTTTAGTCCCGATTGTATAAATGAAGTCGATGCTCGTTATAACGATCCCACGTTATAGTGACGATTCCATTACAACGACCGGTAGGGGGGGGGGGCAAAGAGCATGTACTAAAGGTATATATATATATATATACACACCATTTGTAGTGTATTTTCAAAAGCCAGGGCTTTGCCAATTTTCCAAGCCCCCCCCCCCCTAAATGACGGGCCTGTTTTCATGGAACGACTATCGTATATGTTTTACTTTGGATATAACGACCCTCTTATTATAACGTCCGTTTTCGATGGGAGGAAGGGGGAGGGGTCGTTATACTGTCAACTGTACAGTGACCCAGAGCCACCCTCAGGGATGTGCGACAGGTGTGGTCGAACCGTGACCCGTGGTTTGGGAAGCCCCGCACGTACGGTATTAGGAGGGGAGAAAATATAAATACTTTGTCTATCAAATATTATTTTTTTTCTCGGTAAACAAGGTGTCTGAGCTTCAACCGATTTGATTCTGAATTTCCATCCACATTCTGAAGTTATTTCTCTCTCTCAACGACGCTTCACATAATGAAAATCTTAATCAAGCTTCTTTTTTTCATTAACATTGATTGCTTCATGTAAATTGCCCGCTCGCCTCTAATGAATTTGAGTACTCCGTTATTGTATTTAAAGGATTTTTGACAATATTGTACGTATAAAATGAACTTATGGTATCCATTTCTGCTGTTCTGTACTCATGTGTGTTGTCGTGAAAATAAATCTATCTATCCATATCTCCTCTTCTGGATATCAATTCTGAGATTCTTTGTCATGCTAATTCTGACTTTCAATCGATTCTGAGATTAATTCTGAATTTCAATCAGTGTTTTCTGCGGTTTTTTTTCAATTTCACAAATATAAACATGTTATACACAAATTCAGACATGTTTTACACGAATACAAGCGTGTGGTACACAAATCTAGACATGTGTTACACAAATAAACACATATAATGCACAAAAAAGAAATTGATGCGCACATATTACAAACAAACACTTTGTAGCCTCAAGGGACTGAAAAGTCCTTCCAGCAGGCCTAAAGGATAGCTATAGAATATTTTTTTTTCTTTCTGTTGCAACAGTATTATTATATTTATTAGATGTGTGTTGAAATGTGTTTTCGCTTATCTATATATACGTATATGTGTGTGTGTATATATATTTTGTTTTTATCGTTTTTAGAGAGGAAAGATTTATTTCCAGAGTGATAAAAATAGAGTGAGGGGAAAAAAGTCACACGTCCAGAAATTAAAAAAATCTGTGGGGGAGAAGTGGTACTCTCTTCCTCACGTACATACTCTGTTGACAAAAAAAATCGCATGGTCTTATGGCTAGGACAAGTAATTTTATGAGTACATACTCGTTTCTATTCAGAATCAACAGCCATAATAAATATAATCATCTGTAGGGGCAGATGGTGTCAAATATTCCGATTACACCTCGGAGGATTATATCTCAGCTCAGTAGGAGCCCATATTGTACAAAACAACGCTGATATCGTACTCTGTGTGTGTGTCTTCTAAACCCAAAATTGGCCCTTCTTCCGATGGTAAATGGAGACGAAATCAATAATAATTGGGGGGGGGGGGGTGTTTAGTCTGCCAGGGCTTGAATCAATGTTAAAACCTCGTCGGTATTCGATTATAATTTGAAGCATTCAGTGCCTAAGTCCCAATTGCTGAAACACCTATGTCGGATCTTGAACACAAGGGGTGCTCAACTTTTTTTTTGAGGAATGCGGACCATTTCATTGGTTTGGAATTATGTCGCGGGCTTCTTGAGTTATCGGGAAGTGTGCTTCGAGCCTCCCAAAATTATCCCGGAAAAATTTCGTAATATGCTATGAAACATAATTTTAAACTTACGTTTTGCCGTCAAAGTTGTTAAAATGTCTTTCTCCTTATGTTTCCTTTAAATTCCGCCACGGTCACCCTTACCAGACGCGGGGACAGGTGTATCTCAACAATTTCGGGGCACAAAAATGTTTAGGACACCCCCCGTCCCCCCAGACGCCTCGCTTTTCCCTGATTTCATATATTTTGTGGGGAATTAGAGGAATCGCCATATAGGATATACACGAACGCTGATAAATATCCATACAAAAAAAATTAAACACACAATTAAATTTTATAATTAACACAAAAAATTGATGGATGACGTCAGCATCGATGGGGGCGGGGCTCCCGGTTTGCTGACTTTCGATTACGGGGGGGGGGATTGAATGATGCTTACATCATCAACCACCTTTTATAAAAATATGAAATATTCTTAATGGCATCTTACTGGGTGCGCCATAAATGAGAAAAAACTTTCGCTAGTTTGTGGGCAACTGAACTAACATTCTCACTATTGATATGATCCCCTACGGAGCCACTTTAGTGATCTATAAATATTTTGCGGATCCCCAAATGATATGGAAATGTGTCTGGGCCGATCAATTACTCTGGAACTGTGCGACGCATCATTCAAGTGATCCGTAATTATGACACGGATCACTCAGGTAATCTGGAAACGCGCCGCGGGTAACTTGAGTGATGTAGAGCCGCACTGGGGGCCACTTAAGTGGCATTACCATCATGATTATCATGCCCCTCCCCACCCCAGCAATCATCATTGAGCCCTCCCAGACTTTCAAGTCTACCTCCGCCTATGGTCCCATCTATTTTCGCCCAGTAGCCATGTTTTTGCTCTCGCGTTAGTGGGCTTGGTCTCATATTATCCAATAAGCATTTACTAATTTAAACGTGTGGACACTCACTGATCACGTAACACCTTAAAATTCAGTAAACGGGCCTTTAGGCCGATATTACACTATAAAAGTTTTATAAAACTTAAAAAATGCTGCCGGTGAGCTGATCGGTTGCATATGCTCGAATGTAAACGATCATCTTGTATTTTTCAAGTTTTATTAAAGCCCTTTACAAAACTTTTATAGTGTAATGCTGGTCTAAGGCCGGGATTACACTATAAACATTTGATGAATTTTTATATAACTTGAAAAATGCAGCCAAAGTTTTATAAAAGGGATTTTATCAAACTTTTATAGTGTTACACCGGCCTTAGGCTGGAATTACACAAAAAGTTTCATCAAAGTTCTTTCATGAATTTTGGAAAATGCAACCAATAAGCGCAGTGGTTACATTTTTGAGTGGATGTAGGTTACATTCAGGTTACATTTGAGAGAGTGAATGTAACCGCAATTGTGATTCATTGGTTGTTTTTGCAAGTTTTTTAAAATATACTTTATCAGACTTATATAGTATAATCCTGGCCTTGGGGAAGTGCGATTATCAAGACGCCTCTGGCCCAGCTATTATTTTCACATCCGTTCCTGCGTCTGGTAAGGGCAGCTCTGTGAGAAGAAAAAAAGAATGAAGCCCCATGAGAGAAAAAATCCCAGAACTGATGAAAGAGTTCAGAATTAATGAGAGGGAAAAAAAAACCCAGAATTTATTGAATGAAATTCAGTATTAATGAAAGGAAAAAATCCTAGAACTAACCGATGAGAGACCAAATCATAAAATTGATGAAAATCTGGAATTAATGCTTAGAGAGATCTAACTAACTATTTAAATAATGGATTTAACAATAATAAATGTTCCATTACTGTGTTCCTATATTTTAAAAGAGCATTCGATTTTGTGGATTTGGATATTTTAACAAATAAACTATTTGAAATAGGAGTGAGAGGAAACATACTTGAATGGTTTAAATCATACTATTGCAACAGGAAACAAGCAGTTGTTATTTAAAAAGAAGTTGGTGCTTTTCAAGAAGTGAAAAAAGGGGTACTTAAGGGTTTTGTTTTGGGTCCGATATTATTTTTGATATATATAAATGATTTATGTAACTTGAGATTGAATGGAAAAATTATAACATTTGCCGATGATACAGTGCTGTATGTAGAAGATACTGATACAGGAAATTTAATTAGAAAAGTAGATGATCTAACAAATATTAATATCTGGTTAATTAAACATAAATTAAATTTAACACTCAAAAAACAAAATTTATTTATACGAAGACAAGAAACATAAATTATAACATAAACATACATCTAAGAATACATAATCATTGTCAGTGCCTGGAGAACAATCAATGCCATTGCCAAGAAATAGATATTGTTCGGGAGTACAATTATATAGGTATCACAATACAGTATGATCTTAAATGGAACACGCACTGTGATATTTTAACAAAAAAGATTAGAAAATATGCAGTGATTATTTACAAAATTAAAAACTTGATTTATGAACATTTTTTGAAAGATTTATTCTATGCATGGAATATATTCAATTTTCAGTTATGCAATCAGTGCTTGAGGAGGAGCATATTACGACAATATATATTCGGAAATTAGATAATATATATAACAGAATAAGATCTCAAATATTAATCGATAGTTCCAAAATACAATGCCATACTCGAACTTTGACACAAAACTTTTTGTACAGAGTTATAAAATTTTTACAATAAAATGAAAAATACTTAACGAAAAATCAAAATAGAACTACAAATAGATATAATCGGGTTTATCAAGTACCAAAACCAAATAAAACGTTGTATAAAAAGAGCTTTTCTTTCATTGCCCCCAAGATATTAAACATTTTTCACACTGAAAAGCAATTTAATAATAATAAAACATCATCAGACGCATAGATTATGAAACCATTTAGATGAAAGTAAGTTTCAATTTAGAATATAATAAATAAAGAAGTGATGTACGATGGTTGTATTATATTGAGCTTCACGAAAAGCAACTTAATTGTGGACATTATTCAGATATATACGGGGTGATTATAAAAAAACTATCCCGACATATGGGTCCCTAACTATCATACCATTCACAGAAACTGAATGAAATTTTGGCATAAGGTATTTTGAGGTATGCGCTCAAGAATGATACGGAAAACAACAGTGTCACTCTAACAGTTACGGTTACAGTGAGAAAATATCAAATAGCAACACCAAGTCTTTTGTATTGGAATGCGATCTCCATGCTGAAAAACACTAAATAGCGTTGGAATGGCACCTGTAGCACGAAAATCCCCGGAGCTAGGCAAGGAAAAAGGACTTTGCCGTGCACCAGAGCATTAATGTTCGTTTCATTCGTCACAGATCCCAGCCTGATTAGTCCTCCACAAGGTCATGTGGAAAACACAATAAAATGCTTTATTTTATGCTGCTTCTCTGTCCTTATTGGTTGTCCTCACTTTTAGCCTATCTACCGCCGGTGATTTTCATGCTACAGTTGCCGTTCGAACGCTATTTAGGGTTTTTCACAATGGAGATCACATTGCAATACAAAAAACTTGGTGTTGCCATATGATATTTTCGAAATTTTCTCACTGTAACCGTAACTGTTAAGGGGCCTACACACGTTCAGTTATGCCTGCGCAGGCATAACTGAACGGTTCGATGCATCCACACCATTCAGTTATACCTGTGCAGGCGAAGCTTCTGGAACCTGTTCTAGGCAATCTGTGGGGATATTTTCATTCTTCGATCTCTGTCTTCGCGGTCTTTTGATCAATTCGGATTTTTTCATAGTCTATAAAGTTCGGAATTTTCTAGTATGATTTCCACAGATGATGCTTTGGGTGTAACATAGGCGGAGATAGACTTGGAAGTCTGGGGGGAGGCACGGTCATTATTGCTGGGGGGGGGGGGCAAGATGATGATGATGTCGATTCATCTATACACTATGCATTAGATCTGTCGACTTCACCTTTGATGCTGGCTGAGATCGTATCTCCGCCCATGGGGTGTAGTTGGATTGGTTATGGCACTGAAAGTTATTAACTCAAAAAAAAAGAAAAAAACGGGTAACGTGGTACAAAGATTGGTTAAAAAAAAGGCAACAATATTCGCACGTTAAATTATTACAGGAATTGAGATTTGCACCAAAGAATTATTGATTATTGATTGATTATTACAGATTGGCATAATTTTCTCAGAATGGATCAAGATACCTACTCAAAGCTTTTTTTTTTTTTTCAATTCCTTTCGGAAATTGCTTCGCAAACTGTTTGTTTTTTTAACAACACTGTCTCTGTTCGCTAGAGGATCTATTTCCACACCAATCTCTCATAACTATCATCTTTCTTAATTTTGTTGTAGTAATCTTTAGTTTTCACCTGCCACAAGCATTTCTTATTCCTATACATTTCAATGAATTCTTCCAAACATTCGCACTGCCCGTTTAGAAGATCACTCGTCATTATAAACCTCGAGTCGTGAAAACTAAACTGAACTCTGAACTAAGCTCTGGTGGAGTGTTGAAATTGGTGTTTCCCAAAGTAGGACTATTCAGGCTATGAATGGACACAAGGGGGTGATGGGGGGACGAGAGGAAAACATCAGTTTTCGAAAACTCAGACCATTTTACCAAGGAAGCCTTTGTAAATATATACCTCTCATAATGACCGATTTTCATGACTTAAGTAAAAGGCACTACTGCCTACTCATGCTTATCAAGAATGCTATCCATATTTACAGTGATTATGACAATATAGGCAATAAAAGAGAAATTTTGGTATTACAATCGACGCTCCATATAACGACACCTTCGTCCCGTCGAGAATCGACGTTATATTTGGAGCAAGGTCGTAGCGAGGGGGAGACTTGGGGGTGTGGTCGGGCCTGATTGGGACGGTCGTTATATAAGTAAAACGTAAAACATTTGGGACTTACCCTACCAGTCTTTGTCGCTATAACGTGAAGTTGTCATAACGAGCGTCGACTGTATCTTCGAAAACAAGCATCGTTTCTCCTCTGAATATACAGATAGCGGATACATGCTCCTTCAGCATCGTATGATAGTATTTTCTTTTCGCGATAGCGTCGATTTAAAAAAAATAATTTTTTTGACTTGAAAATTTTTACGGTAACTTACGTAGTGTTTTTCCTTGAAAGAAAACTGCATTTTCACGCGACCTCTTACGATTAATTCAACTCAATTAGAAATTGACTTATTATGAAGCATAGTATGTATATTAATAGTATAACTCAATGATATAATTATATTATCAATCGTATATCTCTCTCAAAGAATTTTTCGATTGTTTTCTTACGTTTAACTAGCGTAATTTCATCTGAATTTTTTTCTTTCAATGTTTGAGCTGAAAATTGAAATTCGTTGCAATCTGATGAGATGTGTCCAAAAAACAAATTCAATGAGCTTCATTAAGAATTACATGTAAAAGAAAATAATAAATTGCAGTGATTTTTGTCCTGTTGATGCTTGCTGGTTTTCGGTCAAAAAAGGAGTGGGAATCCTGCGTTTGAAATTGCAAACATTAACTAAATCGTATAAACACCTGCTTGATTTCTAAAGGAAGTACATGTGAAAGAATACTAAAATAATCTGATGTCGCGGGGGCCCCTAAAATCTCCAAGAACCCTGGTTAAAAACCTCTTCTCTAAATAATCAATAAACAATTAATAGTCATAGCACATTATTTGAATATAGAGTTTGTGTGTTTCGGTGCATAATTTCGGGCAAATTTATTGAAAAGAGTGATTTCAGAAACAAAATTGCGATTTTTAACAATGGTCGAAATATTTCTAAAATTTTATTTCGATTTTTTTATTCGATATGAAATTGTAAGAAAATATCGTGAAAATTAGGCCATTAGAAGATTTTCTTCTAATTAAATGGAATCCCTCTCCAAAACATGTTATTCAGTTATTATTGTTCAATTACATTATCAGTGAAAAAAGAAGAGGGGAGAAAGTAGGGCGAATATAAGAAAGCGGGAAAAAATAACTGCACAGTTATACCTGATGGCCCATACACACGCTCAGTTATACCTGCGCAGGCATAACTGTACAGTTATACCGAATCGAAAAACCATTCCCTTCAGGTCGCCTGCGCAGGTGAACTGACGGCCCCTACACACGCTCAGTTATGCCTGCACAGTTGGACTGTACAGGCATAACTGCGCGTGTGTAGGGACCTTTAGAGTGACACTGTTGTTTTCCATATCATTACATTCTTGAGCGCATACCTCAAAATACCTTATGCCAAAATTTCATTCAGTTTCTGTGAATGGTATGATAGTTAGGGGCCCATATGTCGGGATAGTTTTTTTGTAATCACCCTGTATATAATAGAAGAAACTACCGATGGTTGTTTTTAAGCATCCGTTTTGTCAATGACTGATGTCATCCTATTTTCCTATGAATTTATAAATCATTTAATATTTATAAACACAAAACACTTGAAAACATTGTTCAAGCGCTTTTGCCATAGAATAAGGAGATGATTAGGTGAGTGACCATAAACTACCAAAAGCCGGAAAAAATTAATATATATTTTAAATAAATTTATTCAAAAATTGAATTTTACAGAATCAACTGATTTTGCATTTTAAATTAGTTTATTTGTTTTAAAACTTATCAAAAATTTATTATTAAACCATTTTGAGAAAATTGAATGATTTTAGTATTTCTGGGATTCTTTAAAATTCTGCAATTGGTAAACTCTCCTAAAACGCAATTGAATACATAGATGGCGCGACTACAATATATGTTGCAAACTAGTTTTGCCTGCCATCTAGGTACTCAAATTCAATACATTTTTTACAAAATCTGTAAGGGGGCTTGAATTATAGAATATTTCGTAAAGTTCATTGACAACCCTAGTTATGATCGATTAATAATTCCAAAAAATATATCATCAGATCCAAGGTAGTTGTGTTTTCATTGATGTGATAGGAAATTTTTACCAGTTCTATGTGGACAGTGACGTCGGAGCCGGGGGTGCTGTGGTGCTCGAGCACCCACGGAAGTTTGTAGAACGGGTTCGAGCACCCACAGAATTGATTCAAAAATCGAAATTTCCTACATGAATCACAAGACGGGCACCCACAGGTTCGAAACACTTCCGACGCCCCTGTACGTGGAAAGAAAATGCGATCTGTATAATACAAAATTGTTATGGTTATTGATTACCTAACAGGTGCAAAAGGGAATTCTTTCTTAATATGCTGACGATGTGTGTGTGTGTGCAGATGGGAGAAGAACTGATGGAAGAAGTAGAATACGGCAATTTAGTGAGTTGGGTGGACGATGATACGATTTCAAGAAATTATCTAGTATAATCAATACAATAAATATATGTTAAAAGTATTTCAAAGCCTCTTGGTTATATTAGTATATTTTTGATTTGGTTGTTTCTATAGCATCTTAAATTTCTTCTTCGCTGTTATTTTTTTCCCCGATGATGACAAATGCGTAAATTTACAGGAAAAAGGTTGAAGTTAGAACTAAACGATGTAAAGCGAACTTTTTTTTACTTCAGTGAAATCACTTGGCCCGGGGGCCCATGATTCTCTTAATTAAGACGACCCTGTTCATATGCTGCCGGTGTCCCAATGATGTATAGATAGGAGAGCTTTTAAAGCTCTTGGCAACCTCCAGGAACTGACGGAAGAAGTAAAATACGGGAATTTAGCGAATGGGGCCAAATAAAATGTCCAAAAATTTGTTTTATGTGGCTAACACATGAAGAGATTCCACCGAATTCTTGCTTGTTTATTGAACACAAAGCGATTGACCTAAGCGCATGGACAAAGTGCTTAAGAAGTATATGTAGGATAGTAACTATCGACCGCCCTATAATTACACACGTGATTCCTTGTGAAAAACGAGGAAATTGACCAAACCTTGTGAAAAACGGAATACTATGGAAAAGTGTTTCCGTTTTTGGATCGGACGAATATGATTTTGAAATTTTGTGACGTGTCATTTTTCAAACGGTCCAACAACGGTCCAAACGAAATTACATTTCTCTGCCAGCAGCGGGTTGTCATTTGTTGAAAATTAACGAAAGTATTTAATCTCATTAGAAGTGAACTTCGTCTCCTATGTTGGCAAATTTATCACCAGATTTGTAAAGTGTTAGCCAAATGAGATCTGTTTGAAATTTTTTTTTTGCAAAATCAACACTTTTTTGCCCAAATGTGGCAATTTGTGTACCTTCACTATCAAGTCAAATTTTTAGAGGGAAGGTGCAAACAGTGCGTACGTGTTTTCTGCGCGATCGTTATTTTACGTCGACGTTTTAATCAGATTACATTTCAGTCGTATCAAGAAAATGTCAATATTTTCTGGGTGGTTTTTTTGAACTTTCACATCTGAACTGTTACGGTTAAATAGCTTCAATGAAGGATGTAAAAATGGTAGCTTGACGAAGGTGTGACTGATCAGAAACTTTTAATCAAACTTATTATGATACGAATTGACATATTCAAAATAATTTTTGGTTTCGGATTTTTCACTACTCAACACTGATTTTGTTCTCAAAGATGTTTTAGTGATATTACGGTGCTTTTGCGGCAATGATTCCGAATCAGACATTGTCTTCACCAGATCGGCTCTAGTTTTTGAGTTGGAGTGAAAGTTGAATTTCAATGGTAATTACCATAAGCCAGATGTGGATCTATAGGAAGGGGGAGTATTCACACCAATCACCTCCCTTCAAGCAAAATGCGATAATTCAAAAAAGTTTCGGAACTTTTATATGACAATATTTCATTCAATCAATCCGTTGAAAATTACCTGCACCAACGTTTTCGATTGACTAACAAGTTCAAGAAAACTCCGACTAAAAAAATGGACCGTGTTCTGTGAGGAACATTACTATTTCTCTCGGCATGACTTCTTTCATTTTACCCACTTTTGGTATAACGTCGAAGGCCTTTCTTCCAGTTGTACATATTTGCCAATGGTGTTGCCATTTCTCTGACGCTTCTTGCTTGCGAGAGCAGATTTTTAATGTGGGATGCCGGTAATTTCATTAGGTGGTTTTCAAGTTGATGTTTTGTGGCCTCTTTTGCGAATTTATCCGCCATTTCATTCCCCTCAATGCCTACATGAGCTTTCACCCAATGTATTGTAATCTTCCTGTTGTCCATCACTATTTTTCTAATGCACTAGGCTATGAGGGGATTCAACGCTGTCGGTTTTTATAGTTGATTTTTCTGCAAATTTTTTTGATCGTTGTGATTGATAAATGACAAGCTTTCAAATTTATGAAAATTAGAAAAATCGCAATTTCACTAATTTTAGCGAATTTCAATGACTAGTTAGTTAACTAATTAGGATTGTAATTAGCATCAGGATCGATGTGATTAATAAATGACAAACTTTCGAATTTATGAAAGTTGGATAATTCGCATTACTAATTTTCACGAGTTCTAATGAGTAATTAGTTAATTATGATTTTAATTAGCATCAGGATCACTGTGATTAATAAATGCTAAGATTTAAAAATTTATGGAAATCAGAAAATTCGCATTTTTACTAATTTTTACGAATTTCGAAGGACTAATTATTGTGATTGATAAATGACAAGCTTTCAAATTTATGAAAATGAGAAAATTCACAATTTTACAAATTTTCATGAAAGTTGCTAAATTTCAGCGTTTATCAAAGTGCTTGGTGAAAGTCCGAAATGTATTCGTTTACAAGCGTTTTTCGGGCTTTTACCGTAACACATATCTATATAAATTATATATAATATATATACATGATATACATTATTTATATATATATATATATAATAAATAATTAAATATTGAAAACTATCGAAAAACAACCTAAATTAGGCATGATTATGCCGATATTGACGTGATACAGCGCCATCTGTGATTTATTATATTTAAAAAAAGTGTGTATATATATATATATATATATATATTTTTTTTTTTTTTAATATATATATATGTAAATAAACTTTAACGTTGAGACACTGCAACTGCAACTTGTTGCAGTGTGACAGCTGCGACCCTCTTTGTGGTCTTGACTTGACTTGACTCTATTATTCAGGGTTTTCGGCATCTAAGGATATTCCCTGTAGTGAAGACGATGAGCAATTACGACGGCTTTGACGGTCAAGGTCATAAGAGATAAAAGAAATACGCAATGCCATATTCCAATATAATTTTGCCGGAAATACGGGCACAAAATCTCCAATTCTTGCCAACAGCGCAAATTTTTGCCAAAAAAAATTGCAAATTGTTCGCCAAAAGTTTTGACGAACCATCCCCAAATACTAGTGTCACCAAAAAGTTGCCAGCTGTCACAAAGAAGGAAATAATTGTCAACGCGAATGCCAGCCCTGTGAAGTTATTCCAGCGTGTAATCGTTCTAACAGTTGCAACGTACGGGATAATGGCGCACTTTGGTAATACTGAGTGCGTGTATTTTATTCACTGTGACGCAGATTTGCATACGGCTTCTTCTTCTTCTTCCCCAGGTTACACATGCACCTCGTACATATTCCTCTGCGGAATTTCCAACGAATCGGCACATGCCGGAATGTGTGGCCCCTAATGTAATGTTGAACTTGTTTCGTATCACCTGTCGTTCATTTTCTGAAGTAAAGATGGAAATGCTTGAATTTCCTTGGAAAAACTGGGATTGGGAGAAATTGGATGGAGCCCCTAGGAGACCTTTGGATAAACCTATTTTGTCCTTAGGAGAAAGCCGCACACAATTCTCCACAAAGGAAATGTTCTTGACCATACGTCCTGCTTTTGAAGAAAATGTTGCATTTTTGAAACATTTGTTTTTTTTTACCGGTTATTATGTATAATATATCTCCTTTTTTTTACATCTCGTATTTTTTGCAAGGAGATATGGTTAGTAATATCATTCAATTCTTTCATAACCCGATTAGCCTCAACCTGGAAGTGTCACTTCCCAATCGATACTGGTGTCCCCTTGTTGAAAAAGTTGATTCACGATGTATTAATTACTTATGGTCCATCCTATCCATACCTCGCTAAAATTTTAAACGCTTCGATCATATCCCCCGACACCTGTGTTATTCCAATGTATAAAATCGAGTCTCTCTTCATAGCTTAAGTCCCGTGTGTCATCAAGAGCAAGCGCGGCCCTTCTCTGCACCCTCTCGACCAACTCAATGTCCCTCTGTAATCCAAAGTGGACTTATCAATAGTTAGAATTCAAGTTGAGGAGGGGAAGCACATTTACAGATCACTAAAATGACCCGAAGCTCACTCACAGATCCCTAACATCACCCGAAGAATATTTACAGATCACTAAAATGACCCGAAGCACATTTACAAATCACTCAAATGTCCCAAAGCACATTTGCAGATCACTTAAGTGACCCGCAGTGCAGTTTCACATTACGTTGACATACCGCGACACATTCACAGATCACTTGTTTGACCGGCACAGGAGTATTTACAGATCACTTAAAGTCAAGAGTGCTCAACCACTGGGGGACTGCAAGCCACTTAATGGATTTGCAAAAGTACAGCCGCAATTGCTTTTCCTTTAGAGAAATCATCTATCATATCGTCGTAATCAATATTACAAGAAATTGAATTTTCTATAGATAATATAATCAAGTCTTTCAATAGTCCTGAGCCATTGCAGAACTCAAAAATTTTCAATTATTTTCAAATTTGCAATTTTGAAATATATCTGCAGTTTCCGTGTTGGCTAATGATGGTATGTCGTATAAAAAATGAAAAATATCAGTATGGTTTCGCAATTGGCTAAATCTCTCTGCGATAGAATTTTTGCAATTATCTATCAAATAATTAAAAGCTCCAACCTGGAATTTTTTTTAATGGACTTTCGATAGGAGTGTCAATTCTCCTTCGTATGTGAAAAATTTTGCTTTCACGTCAAATTCTTATCGAAAGTATCGATTCGAATTCGCAGTTAATTTCCATGTCTTCCGCAATTTCTTTGGCTGAATTCAATATTTTGCCGAAGCCGTCAATACGAAACTCGCTTAGAAAAAGATTTATAGATTCTAAAATCTTAGTTCATTCTGGTATATCGGGGATTTGTAAAAGTTTTGACGCCATGTTTATTTTCATTAATATTTCATACCAGAATAAATTTCAATTTGGTTTTTTACCCTCTAAAGCTTTATTTCCATTCTTTGTTTCGTTATATCTTTCCTTTTCCAAAGCTATTTCTACTAAGGCGTCGTATACGTTAGGTAAGTCAAACCTCAAAGGTTTCACTGCTTCCACGCGACTTTCCCAACGTGTCGCGCTTACACTTTTTAGAGTTACAGATGTTACATGCTTTTTTAATATTGCCTATCTAGAAGTAAAGTTGAAAATAAAATGAAGAGTTCCTTGATAATTTGAAAAAAAATGACACGATTCTCCGGACTGTTTTTCGGCATCGTTCACTAAATTTAGTGAATGGCATGAACAAGGCATAAAAAAAAAAGCTTTGGGATTTGCAGCTAAAATACGATTTTGTACACCAGAATGGGCACCTTTCACATTTTATCCGTTGTCATAACCTTGGCCCCGAATGTTTTCAATTTTTAAATCGAATTTACCAAGTTCGTTCAAAATAAGCTCTGTTAACCCGGCCCCAGTAGAATTTCCAACAAGCAAAAAAATTGACGAAATATTCTTTAGCAACATACAAATCATTTTCTCTTGTCACAATTCGAATGACATTTGTTCAGTTCTACTCGCATCCTGAGTACAATCCAGTATTAAACTGTTTCCTTCCTACTGTAAACTATTTTGCTTCCTTGATATTTTCAGTTATGGTGTCACGAACTTTCTGGCCCCATTAACCTAATAAAATTGTTCGGAATGCTCTAACTTAAATAGTGAGCATTGATACGATCGTTTGAGGCCTTTTGTAAATGATTAGAAACTGTTGGAATGAATTTTGCCCGGAATTCTGAGATTAAAAAAAAAAAAAATTCCATTGTTTAGCTGAAATGGCACGTGTGAAGTACCTCGAAGTGCGTAGCACACAATTGAACACTCCCTACTGTTGCCTTTAGCACGCCCAAGCCAACGTTGCCTTTCTAGTTACAACATACGTACTGATATTCTTTATTTATCTTTTCATCCTTTTTCAACCTTATGTCTAGTTTCGTCCATTTTTCATCCAAGCACTTGATCAATGTTCCAATTAAACACCTTGTGCAAATTGCATTCAAGGATTGAAATCATTCTGATTTCTTGTATTCGCGTGCCAAACTTGCCGTGAGGGTGCTCTTCTTTTGATGGTGGATACAGGCAGTGCTCGCGACTAGAAAAAGGTTGAAGACCTCTGGTATATAATATCACGATTGTTTTTCGAAAATGGCTAAAAATTTGCTTACGAACTTATACTTGAACGGCCCCTTGACAGCAATTTTCAAAAATGGTAATGGGAAAACCTCCACTTTCTCTTTTATTCTTCTTCTCTCAAAGTTTTTTGAAGATCAAAAGTCATTTAGGACAATAAGCGCCAATGTAGGCAAAATTTTGACTGGGGGAGCAACCGCTCCCTCGTTCCCTCCCCCCCCCCCCTGGCTGCACCACTGTGTTTTAAATTCACGTACTGTATTTTATATGCATAATAAAGCACCCCACACTCCCAGCCCCCTCATCCGGGACAATGGGTAAAATTGACAATGGTTGATAGAGCCTGGGCGGTACATGCTATGAAATGAAATGAGGCGAAACAACAGTGTACCGAAAAATAAGAAAAGGGGGGTGTAAGTAGGTCAGGTATCCAGAGAGCGCCAGACCCGGTGCTGCCAACCCGTTTGAATTCCTTATAAAATGGCCTGTGTTGTATACCGTATTTTCACTAATATCACTTTTCATCCTTGAAACATTTACCAGAACCATTTCTATGTGAATGATAAAGCAATGTATATGCACGTAACTCTGAAACATGTGGAAAGGATACATTTATTGATATGCATAGGTATATTATTCAATCAAAATTAAAGGAACCGGGAAGAATGAATGTTCTTGAACTTGTAAACTGCAACAAATAGTGTTTGTGTTTCATCTTCATAATAACTAAATAAACACGCAATGAGATTTTGATTAGATGTGCCAAGCTATTCGTCGTCATCATCAAAATCATCTGACGCATTCTCTAGAGCGTTCCTCGCTTCTTTAGCAAGTTTCTTGTTCCAGTGACCAGTTCTATACCACATCACGAAGTGGTCTTTGTTATGTACCTTGATTTCCATTGGACCTTAGAAAGAAAGAAAAATAAATAACAATGAAGTTCAGAAAAGAAAATTGTCTTCATCTTGAAGACATATTGTAACTGCATCCTTTAGTTCAGCGGTTCTCGACCTCTTTTGACTCACGGAGCATATTTTAGTACGTCTATAATTTCCATGGTGAGTCCCGTTGGCTACTTTTTTTATATACAGTTGAACTGGTTTATAATGACTTCGGCTATAACAACAACTCGGCTATGACAAATTCTCATGGAGATCATTGATGGACCTCACTTATAACATCAATTAAAACGCAACCAGCTCGGATATAATGATACCACAGAGTAATAATACTATAGAGTGCGCGCGAGGGGTTACAATGTGAAGCAAAGATCCGGAGTCACGTGATTCCGGTCGAAAGGCTGGTCAGGGAATCTCGCTGGCAATGCTTTCCTTATGGCTGTTCGTATGACGATCTCCAAGTGCTGTCTTATTTTTCATTAGAATGGTCACCACGTGTGCAGCTTTCGGATGTTCTGAACGGTTTAGGAAAGGAGGAACATTATCCTTTCACAAAGGAATACTTTTTTGCTTATTCCCCTTCTTATAAATTAAAAATTGGAATATTAAATTGACGATGCAATGGATTTCTGACGTAATCTCAGTTTCTAACGACTCCATTTTGGATTTAATTCAATTAAAGTTCCAAGTTTTGGTAAAATTCAAATGGCATGAATCATTATTAAATGTTTTAATAGAATTTTTGGCAATAAATGATTGAAATTGTGAGTTTTATGAAGTTTTAACTGAAATATACGTCTCCGCAAGATTTGGCGAGATTTGGCGAGCTAGTGAGTTCATTCGAGTTTTGCTCAACTTGGAAGAAAATATGCTTTTCAGAAGGATAAATTTATGAAAAATATTCTATTTAAATAGAATGTGAGGAAAACTTCCCCCCCCCCTCTAGACAATTGCAGTTTTGCATAAAAATGCATAACAACCTCTAAAAATAATAGTATTTTTACCCCTCTTCGTAACGGTTATGTTTGCATATGCTGATAAATACAGCAAAAGCCAACATGAACTAAGCCGATGAAAAAAAATCTCTCTCTATCTTCGCATTTATTATTAATTTAATTTTTATGGCGAAATATGTGTAGTGCACGCATCTCATACGGACAGAACTAAGTTGTTGAAATAAAGTGATATTTCAGCATGGATTTTTTCCATATTCATTAAACTTACTAACTTCATTTTGAGAATTATTCGATTCATTCGTAAAAAGTGATAAATGCTACGAAATTCATCAAACTTACTAAAAATATTGGTAATTATGCATATATTTACCAACTATTATGCATAATTTCTGAAGATAACGCGCACTACGGATTTATCAAATTTACAGTAACATAAACATTATATATTTGTTGTATACAATATTTTGTTTCCTGTGTGTGTATAGATATTTAGAAAGCTATTAAAAACTGTGCCAAAAAAATTTATTTCATGAAATTTATACTGTTTATATTCACTTCCTTCAAATATTATATATTCAATTAAAATTTAAAAACCCATGTGTTAAGAAATTATTAAGAATTATCACTTAATGGAAAATAAATAAATTCCGTTTTCCAATATTTGTTTATTTTATAGAATTTATTTTTTCAAATCTGATACTCCCTAAATATTTCACATAAAAATGAGTGAAATTCATTGAAAAAATGAAGGAAAGTTTTCATGAACTTGATCGAATTGAGTCAAATTTCGTTACAGCAACATCCTAGCTTCTGCGAAAACGCGCCAAATGTAATAGCGCAGAACCTGTTCTTTCCCCGACAATACTGCTCATCTTTTCTTCACGTTCGACAAGTTTTATGAATAGCGTGCGCGGTCTATTTATATCTTAAGTCTATGAATGATACTTTTTTTTTTTGTCGTTATTCCCTTTGATCATAATTAGGGTGACAACATGACACATGTACGCAAAATTTCGCAATTTTGCCCTTCGCGAAATTTTTTTTCTATTAACATGGCCTTTCTTTTCAAATCTTACTTTAATTCATAACCCTTACTAAAATAAAGGACGGATGAGCGTGTTTGTGGTAATTATAAATATAAATATCGGTATTAATCTATACATATATAATAACATGTCCTGACTGACTGATTCACTATCACCGAGCCGGAACCACTGAAGCTATAAATATCAAATTTGGTCAATAGTTTAGTTACTTCATGAGGTAAAAACATACTAAGAAGTTGATTTTTGAATTTCGACCCCCTCGGGGAGGGGGGGGGGGTCATAAGAGGGTTCAAAGGTTATATAGCGAAATCATGCTGAGCCGAAACCGCTATAGCTATAACATTTTTCAACATTGATTTTGCCATCAAAGATATTTGAAGGATTTTAGGTCTTGAAACGGCACCTCGGTTATAATGACAAAATTTCGCAGAATTCCCTATGTCATTATAATCGAATTTGACTGTATTTATATCAAATTTGGTGATTTATTTTATTTTGCTCGAGCGGTCGCGCAGCCCTTGGGAAGTGCACACGAAGCTCCAAGGGCTGCGCGGAGCACCGGTTGAGAACCTCTGCTTTAGCTAGTGAACTATAAAGGGCGCATCGAAAAGTCTTTCCGACTTGAAGCAATTATCAACTAAAACAACGGCAACAACGTAAATCATCGTAACATAGTTAACGATGCTTTACATAGTTACAACACAACATAAATAATAGTTTGTTTAAGTGACTACGGATGATGATCAGGTGGAAATGACCGTGACCGTGAAACAGTTACACAGAGCGCCAGACCATTTTTAACTAATGGTCTACATCTCCTTCATCATTGTGACCACTATTGGCGTGGTCGATTAAAGGGCTTTGGATTACATTTTTTTATATTTAATTACTGCTAATTTGCAGTTCCCCAGGAAAAGCTTATTTAGACTTCTCTTGTCACTATTTCTTACGCACGCAGGATCCATGTTAGGCAACTCGCCATATCGTCCATCTTGTTGTTTTTTTTTTAATATTTTGAAATCTTTTGATTTTCTTTCCAACTTCCTCTCCTGTATCATTGGTCCTTCTTTTTTTCTTATCTCACTTTTCAATATCATTCAATATCAAAATAATTCTGATATTTTCTCATTTACCATTTTGCCTTCAATTCAATTTTATTTTTCATTATTTCTAACATGAAATACAATCATCTGCAATTATCTTCAAAATTACAAAAATATATATTCTCAAAAATATTAACATCGATTATGCGGCTATATGCGATTAACTGACATATTTATTCTTCCGTTTGATTATACATAATAAAATTGATCTAACTCTTACCTAGTGATAGATCTATTTAACCTTTTACCAATAATTCCTCTTAATTGGTATATTGACTATTTACAAAATGAAAATAATTAGTGACACTGGTTTTATGTTTTACCAATTTTTTTATTGTAAAAAACCTTGAACTCCTGTCACCACTTACCTATTTACAGAACTTCCTAAATGTGTCTCCATTAGATCTATTTCTTCTTCTTTTTTTTTTTTTTCTCTTAGAACTCATTTTTGTACTGAGTCATCAGCACATTTTTCGGTCTTAAAAGTCTCATTCTTTCATCATAGTTGTATGCAACTAATTCTTGGAGGTGTTCAATATTTGAGTTTACCAGCTTATTGAAGAAGTTTTCTGCTGTTCCTTTCACATATTTGTAAATTGATTCCACATTCAATTCTTTATGTAGATCTATTACCTTAAAATATTTCGGTGCTCCTGTGAACCTTCTCAGAACCTTATTCTGATACACCTGTAGTATATAGATATTTCCTTTCGAGGCATAAGCCCATGCCGGAGCAGCATACAGTAAGGATGGTCTAATTACTTGTGCATACATTAATATTTTGTTTTTTATGCTTAACTTTGTTCTGGGGTTGCAAAATCTCAGAATTTGATCAATATTTATCGTGGCATGTTTAATTCTGTTTGCCACATGCTTTTTGAAATTCAAGTTATTGTCCATGTATACTCCGAGATATTTTATACCTTCAGAAGGGTATATCATATGACCCATGATGTTAACAAAAGTGTTTATGGGTAGAACTCTAGAAGAGAACCATGCCATTTCACATTTTCCTGGGTTTAACTTCGCTTTGTTGAAATAGTTCCATTGTTCAATTTTATATATTTCATCTTGAACCTGTTTTAGTGCCTTTTGTGGGTCATCGTCTGATGTCATTAGTATTACATCATCAGCATACATACCCAGGAGTCCATTGGCCATGTTTGGACAATCATCCATGAATATGTTGTGAATATATGGACCCAAGTTGGACCCCTGGTTAATTCCTGCTGTTATCTTTCCCACTTTTGATTTTTCTTCGCCAATTTGCACTTGAAAAATTCTATTTGAAAAGTATGATGATAAAAATTTGATAATAATTGGTGGATATCCTCTGGTTAACATTGTATGAATAGGCCTGCTTGCCATATACAATCAAATGCTTTGCTATAGTCCAATGCCACTGCTACTGTATACTCTTTTTTTATTTTAGCTCTTTGGACATGTTCTATTACCCTTAGTAGTTGGTGGCTTATCAGTTTTTTATCCCTGTACTCAATGTCCACTGTTATTGTCGCTGTGGTTGAGGAGCCTGCTGTGTTTATTTTTCCAAAATTAAAATTATTTTTGATATATATCGCCACACCTCCTTTCCTTCCATCTACTCTGTCTTTTCTCACACAATTATAGTTCGGGATATTTGCCTGCCATCCTGGTTTTAAGTGTGTTTCGCTGATGCAACAAATATCCGTTTTCTTATCTGTGAGTAATTCTTTCAATTCTGCTATTTTGTTAATTAGTCCATCTGCGTTCCAGTGAATATCCTCCAAAGGTCTGCTCTCGTTGTTCATTGTAAAAGTACTTCTGTAATTTGCATAAATGCTTCTGCAAGAATTTCTTTTTTTGCTGCATGATTTTGTGTAGCCAAAAATTTCCATATATGTTTCATAGCTACTTTAGATATGATAAATTTCAAACTATTTATATTTTCTCCTTCATCATCTCTTTCCTCCTCCCATTCTCGTCTCTCTTTCCTCTTTACTTTTGCTACCCTTGCTTCTGATGATTTTATATCCCTTGCTGCTAATCTATCAGCATTTTGTTTTTCTTTCCTACGTTCCCAGAAATCTGCTTCACTGACCGACCGTTCTTTTTTCATTCCCTGCATTTTCTTGCTTTTTTCCCTGTCTCGTCAAGAGGTTCTTTTTCTTTTGCCAATTAGGATTTATCCATACTTTGTCATTTTTCATATTTGCTATATCTTTCCTATTCTTTTCCCCTTGTTTAATTTGACTTTGTGCTTGAAAATTGCTTGTTTTTGATCCCATCCATCCTGAAGCTTGATTAGTTCTTATTGGGATTCTTGTTATGTTATTTGTGGTTCTTTTCCAATCTCTTGTTGTATTATTTTTTTCCCCTTGATCATACATCCTCTGCCCTCTACTTCTTGGATTCATTTTGCATCCTGACCAAGCACTAATGTGATCCCCTTGGCAGTTCACACACGAACCCGGACCCATCCTCTTTTTTCTTCAAGCATTCATGGGTCATGTGGCCTTGGCCACATTTCATACATCTGGCTGCATTATTACAGCTGGCCTGGCTGTGATAGAACCGCTGGCATCGAAAACACTGAACTGGTCCCCCCCGCCTTTTGAATGTCTCTATTCGTACTGCCATGTTCAGAAGACTATCAAGTCTGAAAATTTTCTCATTGTTTTTCTTTTTAGGCATTTCAATGACGACCATTGGTAGTTCCTTTTTACTCCTAAAGCTCACCAGTCTATTTATTGAGTCAATTTCAAAATCCAGAGCTTCCAAGCTCTCTTGTATTATTTCTGTGGTACAAGAAATATGTTACATTACAATAAACATTACTTTTATTGACTCATTTTCCTTCAATTTGAAGCTGTGAAACTCATATCCATTGGTATTTAGAAACTGCTTTACTTTTGCCCAGTCCTTGATACACTCCACTTGCAGCACCCAGTCCCCTCTCCTTTGTATTTCTTTAAAACCTTTTTCCCATATCTCATTAAGTTTACTTCTCAGAGTTATCCAATTTTCCAATTGAGTCAGATATATGTCTGGAGGTTTATATTTCCTCCTGTCTGCTTTTTTTGTTCCTCTCTTAAGGATGGTCTGGAATCCATTTTGTTCTTCCTCTCCTTCAGTATTTTGATCACTTTCATTGCTTGAGGATTCCGCTTCTTCCAGCTGTTTGAACGAAAAACCAAATTTGGCACTACTCCTTGATTTATTTACCTTCTGACTATCATTTTTTTGGAAATCAGCATTGCTATGATTTTTCCCAGCTTCATTACTACTTTCTTCGAAGTTATGCGCACCAAGTCTCGAGTCATATGTCAGCACCACTGTACTCTTCCCTTTTTGTTCTACTGCAGTTGCCTCTGCAATCTCGTTCACTTCTGCTATCTCCACCCCTGTTTTGCTGATCAATGCCGTGTAGTTTCCCAAGGCGTGCGTGTTTTCCACTATTTTTTCACTTTTTTCACTAATTGTGACACTTTCCTCATTTCGATTGCACTGCAAATCGGTTAAAGTCTGATTTTCTTCTTCTAACCCTCTGATTTTTTCACTATTATTTCTTTGCACCATAGCATATGAGAAACCCTTTGGGCTAAATACACCCTTAGACTTACCTGATTCTCCCTCAGATACTGATTCTGAGCTTGAGAATTGTACCTCTGAACATACATTATCATCCTTTACTACCTTGGATTTTTTCCTGTCTTTCTTACCTGAGATCTTGTGACTACACTCATTTCTAAAAAATGTCACTACTTTTCTAACAAGATCCATTTGTTTTTTTAACATACCTTTACTACTCTTAGATTCAGTACACTTATAATACAGATCAATCAACCTTCTGATCCTTACAGGATCACTGCATGTAGAACTTTCTATTGGCAATTGCTCTTCATATTGCCTATTTAATTCAACTACTAATGTTTGAAAACAATCAAACGCGATTTCATGAAAATTATCTGCGTTCTGGTTTGCATATCTGGCAACCGTAATCAATTTTGCCCAAGCAGCCTTAACATTTACCGACGGCGGATGACCGTGTGCGCATACAAAATCCCTTTAAATTTTAAACTATTTCCCGCCAAAATAGAGATAATCGTCGGGCGCTCTGAATAAATGCAACACACTTACCCTTTTGAAGCTTGAAACCAGTCAGTCCCCTCGATGACTCACGGTCACTATCTCCAGTACCGGAATCTTTCTCCCGGCGACGGCTTCCTTCGTGCCGCGCCTCGCCCTTTTACAATATTTGCAACTTGCACGTTTCTAACTAAAGAACCCGGCCTTCCGCCTGAGCTCTTTGACGATGGATCCGAGTTTGGATTTAATCTCAGCTTGGACTCGTGTAGGAGGAAAAAATTTTGCGACTTGTCCAGTCCGCAATCACGGCGAGAGAAGAAGAAAAATAATAATAATAAAAAAAAATAAACATGAAATAGTTCTCGCTACAGAGAACAACGGATAGACCACACATTGGTACAAAAATTCACAATCATTACACTTTACTCCCAATTCGAAATACAGTGACGGTACGTCAACTTCACACACACAACACAGTTAAACACACGCACTTCTGCAACTGGGTGAAATGGTAGTAAGTTGCCCGTGGCGATAGAACAGAGTAGCAATAACTTATTTCAAGTCGAATATCGTTTTATTGCAGAAGAACCTATTTCACGCAAATATGACAATGACTTCATTCATATAAATCTGATGCACTCAACTGACTCTCCACCAAATTAACATTCATCGATGAAGAAGCTGGTTTTCAAGTAAAAACTTCGGCAGGATTTGTTGAAGAAAACGGCAAAACACTATAGTGTACGGAACTTTCATTTGAATTAACTAAACCAAGCCAAATTATAACCTCCAATATCTATCGTCACCTCCAGAGGAAACAATCCGGATTCTTTCTCCCTCAGCGCGAGCTGAGTATTCCGTTTTTGGTGGTGATGAATAATCACCATTCTGTGAACTATTCCGCTTGTAGATGCAAATGGGTTGATAATAGAGGAAGTATCACTTTTTTTTCCGTTCTGGTAATATTTTGAAACGTCTCATTAATCCATATAAGCTCAACCTATGCCCACGGATAGAATGCGGTTATCAGAGCGGTTTGGGAGAACTGAAACCTTGTTTGATGAATATTTAGTTATCTATTGAAATCTGAGAAAAGAACGACACACACACGAGGCATGTGAACTATATCTTTATACTCTATACAGACATAAACAGATTCAACAAGCTTTCCACTGCAAATACTAACAGGCCACATTGCATTTGCAAGTCTGAGGACAAATTTATTCGGATGACGCTCAATAACTGCAGCAAAGTGCCGTTGCAATTTCAGGTGTAACGACGGAGTGGGAGGGGACCCAAATTTCCGACTAACGCATCGGCCACGTTGCCTGTCTGTTGAATAGGCCACATCTGCATTGGTCAAGTCCGGTAGACATAAAAAAAAAATTTGGTCCTAAAACGTCAGTTTAGTCTCACCTCCCAAAACAGTGGTTTAGTTCATTCCCCCCCCCCCGAAAAAGAAAATTTTAGCCACGGTCCTAGTGTCAAAGCACACTGGTAAAAAAATCGTACATTAATGCTTACTATCATTGATGAAAAATCTCTTAGGGCTTCCTGCTCACAACGAAGGCCGGGATTACACTATTAAAGTTTTATTGAAGTTCTTTTACAAAACTTTAAAAATTCAAACAATAAGCACATCGGTTACATTTGGCCGAATGTAACAAATGCGCTTATTGTGGCGGCATTTTTCAAGTTTTATAAATGAACTTTTATGAAACTTTTATAGTGTAATCCCAGCTGAAGTAAGGTTTTATAACCAAGATGCATTCCCATGTTCAATTTCTTCAAGTTGGAGGAATACCAGGAAATCGATGCACAAGTTTAAATTCAAATGAGAATAACCTACTTTTATCCAAAAGTTTCGGCAAACTGTAGTTTCCATTGACTTCATGCAGAAACCAATATTTGTCCCTTTCAGGATCGTTTTGTACTTCCAATAACGAATAAACATAGGGTTTCGATTTCACAATGCTGTATTCGAATCTGCAAGACATTCATATGAAAAATACAGGGTGTCCCATAAATTCGTAAAAATAGTTTAAAAATTCGTAAATATTGAAGGAATTTGAATGCGGTTTGTGGAAACGTTACTCTAACAAAGGGGGATTTTTTCTGGAACAAAAGAAAAATTAGTTTCAGTTTTTGTTGTTAGAGGACACTGCACGAAAGCAGATCACTGGAAATACTGCAAATCAGAGTCCTATAAAATGCAGGGTGTACGATTAAAAGCTCATTTCCGAATTTTCATGTTACTGTCGCTTACATAAGATGTTCACTGCGATGTTGACATTGATGGTTAAAGCACTATTGGTGAAGTTGCTACACCTCAGTCACGAATCGCCACCTGAAGCTTCACTAACTTTTTCGATCATTTGATTCCTTGTCAGAAAACTTTCCTGACACAGGGGTACAACAAAAAACGGCGACTTGACCGCAGCAAAAAATTGCTACCGCAGGGGGGCCCCCATCGAGGGGTTAGCGTACCAACCTCTCGATGAGTATAAGAAACAAGCCTGCCGTTCGAAATCGGTAATAAATTGTAGGTCCCGGTCTAATTAGCCCTCGTGCGCAGAAAATGACCGTGGTGCGACAAAAATGATCAAATGATCAAATTTTCGATTTTCGGACATAAGAGCGATTGAAAAAAAGATTACGTCCGTAATTCCGCGATTTGCTTTTGTACAGTGCCCTCTATCAACAAAAATTTGAATTTTTTTTTTCGTACAAAAAGAAAAAGAAAGACTTCAAATGAATAACTTTCGCGCAAACATCATTCAAATTCAAATTTTCATGAATTTATGAACTACTTACAAATTTACGCGACACCTTCCATAATAACATTATTGAAGAAATAAATAATTGAGCCATGCAATAAGTATGTGCAACATATTTCTTTTTTATCGTATTTGTCTTTACTATTAGCACCTAAACATCAGAGCAGCAGCGGAACACTCATGCACGAGACATTAGTTTGTGTAATTTTGTGATGAATGTTAATGAAATGTTAATGTGATATAATAGAGTATATAGAGATAATAATGTAATGGTATATATAGTGTGGTATTATACTGTACCACATAAAATAATGTGGTATAAGATAAAGGCAGAAGGAAGAACAGATTCCCAGAACATTGTTACTAAGTTCTGTTTCATGAAAATCAAACCATGTTAGTATTCACAAGAAAAAGGATAATTTATTGCAGAAAAAAGTACAGATGAACAGAAGTTTTAGTACTCCGTTGGACCCCCTCTAGCGCGAATGCACGATGCGATACGAGCGGGCATTGAGACATACAATTTCCGCATGATGTCCTGAGACATCTCGTTCCACAGTTGCTGTAAATGCGCCTCTAGTTCGACCAACCTCGTAGGGTGTCCAACTTGCCGTCCCAAATGATCCCAGATTTGCTCGATTGGTGACAAATCTGGGGATAGAGCAGGCCAGGGAAGGGTGGTAATGTGGCTGACGCAGTCTTGTGACATCCTTGCTGTGTGTGGGGCCTAGCATTGTCTTGTTGAAAAATGGCTCCTGGGAGCCCTGCCATGAGTGGCAACACATGTGGCTGAAGGATGTTATGGACCTACCACTGGGCTGTCATTGTGCCATGGATCAATATTAGGGGCGACCGTGTATCGTAAGCAATGGCACCCCATACCATGACACCAGCTGTGGGAGCGGTGTGTCGCTGTAAAGCGAAGGCAGGATTGAAGCGTTCACCACGGGGCCTCCACACACGAACACGATTGTCATCACTGCTCAAGTTGAATCTCGATTCGTCGCTGAAGACGACCTGGTTCCATTCCGTTGCAGTCCAATCCCGTCGAGCTCGACACCACTCCAAGCGGAGGCTTTGGTGGGTGGGTGTCATTGGCAGCACACGTAATGGGCGCCGCGATACCAGATGTCCTTAGCCAGGCGCCTTGCGATGGTTCGGGGAGACACAGGGGCCCGTAGTGAAGCTGCTGCCTGTGTCTGGATAGCGGCCAATGAGGCAGTTGGCTCTGCGCGTGCGTTTCGGATGATGTGACGGTATTCTCGACGACTGGTCTGTCGAGGGCGTCCTGAACCTGGTCGCAGTGTAAGTGACACCTCCTCACGGTCGCCGAGCTGACCACCCAGCTTCCATCATCCCGATGATTCTTCCCCTATCGAACTCTGACAACTGCTCATATGGTCTTCGACGGCGGCGTAACGGCATGTCTTCCTCAGCATTTCCTTTGCAAACGATTAAATTCACCCCAGCAAGCTCTGCTTACCTGTTTTATACTCCAAGGAGAACGAAGTTCAACGCCCTCTAGTGGCATTACGCAATGCGCAATCACGCTGCATTTCTAATCATTTGCATATCTGCCCGACACGTACCTTCAGGCCAACATTCGTTTCGATCCCACAATTATTTCTTGGTGCGCAAATTTCTATGGCAATGAGTGTATATAAAGAAAATACAAAAAAATTCTACCTGAAAATATAGATAATTAGATAGATATATATACTACTAGAAAATATAGATTGTGTATATATTGATTACAATTTTTGTTAATTGCATTTTTAATTGGGCTGCTATATATTTTTTTTGGAAATATATGACATCTATATTTTTATGGGCATCTTTTTCTCAGCCACCTCGTTGGGCATTTTGCCTGTTGTGGCATTGTATTTGTATTTGTATATACCTGGCATGGCTCTGCTATACTCTGTCTTCGAAACTTTTATTCCGAGTTTCTCAACTTTTTACAATTTTTGTTTTGAATTTTTTTAGTAATTTAGTAATAGTAGCTTACATTATATTAATTTTAGTATTTCTTAATGTAATATATACTAATATATATAGTGCTGCTCACTGGAGACGCCGGTACCGGGTCCATCGGGGTACAGGCCTCCGTACAGGTCGCCTCCACTACCGAGGATACTTCGCCGCCGCTCGTCGCCTGCGTACATATTTGACGATGATGAAGAGAATACGCAACCTATACCGGAGACGTAGGACTTATCGCCATGGGAGCTCTCGGACTAAAGCACAACCTGCTGTACCCAGGAACTGGCTACACATACCTATCCGCAGATATGTGACTCTAAAATCTATAGAGACCTTTAACTATACCTTTGGTATGTCGAGTCAACAAACTGAAACACCTGCTAAACTTCTTGCAGACTATGAAAAAGTATCACCATGGCTACCAACTGACAAGGGACTTCTCCAATCTCTATCATATACCTGGGACCAGTACAGAGCCAAAAGACTTGTGCAATGGTCAGCATACTTCAAAAACTGCAACTACGACATATACCGGTATGTCACAGATCCTAACAACAAGCTGGTCGGCAGTACATCTCTTCAAACAGTCTACAGACACTCCAATCCTGTCATACACGTACTCCCTAAAGCTACTATTCAATACAACGACGAAGAAGGTATGTTCTCTAAATGGCAACTTAATTCCAGGAAACCATTCAAGTACACACACAAGACAGCCACATCTCACTGGATAAATGACTCTCTAACCGATCTAAAGACTGGCAGCTAGAGGATCGACGATATAATTGGAACTGTTGAACACCTACCTATACCTAACGGACAAACTGATATACTAGACTCTGATCCTGCTAAAAACGTTAAAGCCACATACATGGCGTACCCAGGGTGGTTCCTCTTACCTGATATTATATCCCCTGTGTTCTCTATAACTGACAGTGACGCTAAAAAAAACTAAATACGATATACAAACATATATGCATGTTTCTTTTAATATTGAATTTTATACTAAATACACTGGTGAAATAAATTAAGAGAATTTGCATATTTTATCGAATTTCATGAAAAGAACTGAATGTAAAACCACTGCTTCTAGACAAAAATGCAAATCTGGTACGTCAAATACGTAAGCGTACACGTGTGTGTAGGCGGAGCCAGTAGAGAAACAGGCTTTATAAGCGCGCGTAAGTTAAGACGCATTTCGTTCGCTAGCACACCTCGGCGAATTTCTTGGTGTTATTTTGAAGCAATCGGTTAATTTCAAATTGTAACAGTAAAAATGAGTAACCACCAACGTTTAGGTGATGGAATGAGGTGGCGAATTGTGGGGAGGCTAGAAGCAGGCCAATCTAAAGTCCAGATTTGTAGAGAGTTCAATTTAACGCCCAGCGTCGTGTGTAACTTAGGCCCCTTTCACACGGAGCGGATGCGGACGCGGGTCTGCATACCCTTTCAAACGAGCGGACGAATCGTCCGCATCTTTAGTTCGAAATTCGTGCATATAAACTGTTTTTTCGCAATTTTTGTAATTATTTTTCTCCTTCACCCCTGATTCAGTGCCTAGAGGCATTCTTTGGTGGTTTCATCTGGAGCCACATAGAATATGGGAATAAAGATGTCTTCATTCCGATCCTCACAAGTAGTCGATAGGAGAAAATGTCTTCAAATATTTTCAAAATATTTTGAAAAAAACAATCCGTCTTTTCGGAAAAATATGGAAGAAAAATTCCAAAAACACATCCAATATTCGAAAAATCAAATCCAAAAACATCCAAAACATTTAACTTAGGTTCTGACACATGCGGACGACGTCCGGACCCGCATGGGTCCGGACATTTCCTAGGTGCGGAGATTTTTCGGCTCGTCTGAAAGGCGCAGTATATTCCAATTGTTAAAACTTCTTCCGCATCCGCATCCGCTCCGTGTGAAAGGGCCCTTATGGAAACAGTTCCAGGATACCGGACCATCGAGAGAAAGCCTGGGCAAGGTCGTCCAAGAGCCACGACGGCCGGAGAAGATCGCCATTTGTCGATTATAGTGAGGCGTAACAGGAGTGCTACAGCTTCTCAGCTCTCTCGTGACTTGTATGCAGCCACAGGAACCCGTGTACCAAGGGTGACTGCTTCCAAAAGACTTCATGAGAGAGGGTTGTTTGCAAGAAGACCTGCTGTTTGCGTCCCGCCCACTTCTACGGACAGGAGAATCCGTTTACCATGGTGCATAGAGATTGGCGAATGGATCAATGGGCGACCATTCTCTTCACTGATGAGTCCCGGTTCAGCCTAAGCACCGATTCTCGCCGTACGTTCATATGGAGAGAACCAGGGACTCGCTACCTACCCTGCATTATCCGCGAAATCGACCATTATGGCGAAGGAGGTTTAATGGTCTGGGCAGGCATCATGTTTGATGGCCGCACACCTCTCCATGTCTTTGAAAGAGGCACTGTGACTGGTGTGAGGTATAGGGATGAGGTCTTGGAGCCCTATGTTCGCCTTTTCAGGGGTGCAGTTGGCCCTGAGTTCATTTTAATGGACGATAACGTGAGGCCACATAGAGCTCTTCTGCTCCACGATTTTCTAGAGAGTGAGGATATTCGCCGGATTGGCCAGCAGGATCTCCAGAACTTAACCCTATAGAGCATGTCTGGGACGCTCTGGGGAGGGCAATTGCAACTCGCAACCCTCCTCCGGGAACCATCCAGGGAATGAAAACAGCGTTGCTGAACGAGTGGGACCAATCGCCACAGGAAATGATAAACTGCCTTATTTCAAGTATGAAATCACGCTGCGAGACCTGTATATCTGTAAGAGGGGGACCATACCCCCTATTAACCCATCTTTCAACTCATTTTTTTGTTTATTCTGCAACCGCTGTTTCATACCTTCCGACTCCAACGAGTGTTACGCACGATCATGCGTGTGTATTACAATTATTGAATGGTTATTTGTTTTGTATTGTATCAATGTATGTACATATCAAATTTCATTAAAATCGGTACAGTAATCGGTACAGTAATTATATCGGTACAGATAATCGACCAAGTCTGCAAATTCTCTTAATTTCTTACACCAGTGTAGTTTGTATCTGAATATTCTTATAAACTATTGCTTTCTTGAAGAATAAAGATGAATATTTAATCAAGTGCAATGAACTCTCGTCTCTGACTCACTTAATTACCATGCAATTAACATTTTTCTCTCTCTTTCAGCAAAAGGAGACATAGAACATGCTTCCCAGCACTACACTGATGTCTTGTGGAGAACAAGTCTTCCTTTCAATGAGTCTCAGAGGCTTCACTGCAATACTGTGGTGTGCCCCTTAAAGTTTGCTCAAGTGTAAAGCTTCGCCCCTGAAAGTTGGCTTTCCGGCAATACATCACATCTGAAGGGTTAAACCCACCCCTCAGCTAAACTCTAGGACCATTTGAGGACCTACGAGTGCTGCTCACTTTTTCAATCAAAAATATATAATATATAGAAAGAATTATTTTAAGAAAATGAAAAAAATTGAATTTTATGAGAGTTATAGGCTACATAATATATTATATATACAGTCGAATCCCGTTTTAACGAATACCGTTATAGCGAAAATCTCGTTTTAACGAACACTTTTTAATCTCCCAAATAAGTTTACATAGGAACAATGCTAGGTAACCTGGAATTCCTTTATAACGAAATTTCGTTTTAACGAAGTGATTCTTCCGGTATCTTGGCGTTCGTTATAACGGGATTCGACTGTACAAGCTTCAGAATATGTTTACTTATAAAGGTCATCAATGGCTGCAGCATAAACCATCACATCATAGAAAGAAGAATTGTCAGTCACTCTCAACTCCAGCATTTTAGCAATATCTGCCTTGTCACCATACCACAAAGAATAGAAGACCCTTATTTTCTGTCCCCGTCTAGACTGCATATTCTCTTCTAACTCCTCGTCTATCAAAAATTAAGTATTCAAAATCATAGTGAGCGAAAATTATTTTTATTATTATTTTCAAATTTCACAAAGAAATCTATAAAATTTACCAGTTTAATGTACAGTGAGAATATAAAAATTTCCTTTTACTGCGACTGTGAATGACTGAGGGCGGTATTCACCGACATGGTTTAAGCTATAGTCACAATTTTTTGATAAGAGATCGACACGGATTGGTTAAATTATTCAGGGTTTTAACCAATCTATGTTGATCTCTTATCCAAAAATTGTAACTACAGGTTTAAACCATGTTGGTGAATACGGCCATTAGGAAAGTGAAAATAACGTTAATGTGCAAATATCAAGAAGTACCGGTATCACTGGTCCTCAACATCCCTATCACAGCAGCCTTGTCTGATCACAACAAGTGGAAGGATGGAATCGATGTGGGTATTCACAAATGCATGTATTAAGTGCTGTGACTTGTTGGCTATCTTGTAACTCTTACCACCGTGTCCACGTCACATTTTATCAAAGCAATTCACTTGAGTACAAGCCGAAGCATGCATTATGTGGATCCACCTTTATATGACCAAAAGTTGAGAGTCAACTTCTGCATACATGCCATCATCACAAAACATTTCGACTCACAACCAGGATTCCAGAAAATTCAATTAAATTATGAAAAAGATTGAAAGTAACACTTTTTTCTGCAACATCTTAATGCTCAACCCACAGGTTGTGCTAGGTATGTTGAATGCTGAATATATTCTGAGAGGTAGAAAGTTACACTCACCATTGAAAATGTTTCTATTAACGCAATGGTCTGAACTAATGTTGAGAAGACTCTTGTACTGAAACAACGGCATGACAAAATACAACGTGAGAAAATTTCCAAATGAGCCGTCCGGTTTCTGTCCATTTAGGATATACTTGATAGCTTGTTCCATGTCCCATTCATCATCGTTCTCTTCCCCTGATGCTAGCAATGCCTAAGATTCAAATAAAATTATGTTAGTTCTAATTTTCTTTATTCAAATGAAAATCAAGAGATTGTGAAACAGGATAGAAACGTGTGAAATCAAATACAGTACAAGAGTATGAATTTGTGAAGAGCTGCATATAATTCAGCTCACTCACTACTGGTTTACATCAGATATTTACCTACCCTTGTTAGAATATCGCATCAAATTTTATTCAAAGTGGAAAGAAAAAATAGCTCTATGTAATTAGAAGCATCTGCAGCAAAAAATAATATGCAGAACCAAATTTTGTATTGAAACTTTTAAAGGCATGGAAAGATGAATTACGTGGGGGAAAAGTAATTAACAGAGCAAAAGTCACTGATATGGCAAATTTTGACACTGTCAGAGTTAAAACGTATGGATAACTGCATTACACGCTTGTCCAAATTTTCGATTTTTATTCTATAAAAGTAATCCTCTGTGGTGTGGTATGAGTTCACGACTGATTTCTCCACCGGAATATTTTAGCTAACATTGTTACAAGTCCTGTAACCTGCAGCTGGTGAAAATTAATCAAGGAATGCACGAAAATTTTGTAATTCTAAAATAACATCAGAAATAATTCCGTTCACTTCTTCACGTGATAATTGTCGACAGATGGTGAAGCTGTGGTAGATCTGTGTACTGGTTTATAAAAAAGTACATCAACGTTCAATGCCAGCATATCATTGATGAGAGGGTTACCAGCCATTACTTTCCAACGGCACGAGAGTCTCCGTACCTGGACGTCACTGAAGACTTTTTGCATACGCGGTTTATTCGTTCGTGATAATGCCAACTTAAAAAATTAACATAACTAAAGATAACATAAAAATAAGCTGGTGTAAATATCGAACTCAACTTATTGCATGAAAATATGGAGTCTTGCTTTTAATGCAATCACCCACTGTTTTCGACTTCCACCAAAATTTACTCCATTGACCAATTTTGGCACTATTCTCCCCCCCCCCCCTGTAGAATTCAAGACTGCCCCCCCCCCCCCCATACCGTCAAAAGTCTTAATATAGAATAAAAGGTTCCATTTTGTTGTCTAGTTTTAGCTGCATATGCCTGCAAGTAAAATAAGTAAATTTAGGGCCATCCTCTATGAACTTGAAATATGACCTGCGTGACCAAAGCTGTAGTTTTCAAACTTTCGATGCTGCCATTCTTTCTTTGGAGATGCCTCAGCTCTGATGCAACATCAGAGCTGTTTATTGGTACCATAGGCTGACCTGGTTTCTGTGAGATGCAAGTCAGCGCCATAAGAGCCAAAGCTTGAATATCTGTCGTATGAAATAAATTGTTTAGATTACTGCTTTGAAAATTCGGTTATGGTATTAATACGTAACGGTAATATGATAAATCGGTGATTATAATTACCAATGGTCTCTGTAAGTTTGATAAATTTTCCTAGATTTTCACTTTTACCGGCGACTATGCATAATTGCAAATTGAAGTTGGAAAGTATGATGAATATTAAAAAAATCATATGAAATATCACTTAGATCAGGGTCTGAAAAATCATGAAAAAATTAGGATCCACCGAAATTTCATGGAAGAAAAGATTATTCCTTCCGACAATGTCTGTCCAATAATTTTGTTATTTGACTTTTCCAAGACTTAAAGACCCCTTTCCAAGCTAGCAGACACGCTGTCATAATTTCTGATAGTTTTTTAGGCTGTCCTTAGAATTCAATTCAATTATCACCATAGAGAAAATTAGGCAACCTGGAATTTGTCAAGCCATGACTTAGATTAATTTACTTATCAGTTTCTCCTGTATGTAATGGGTGCACTCTACAAGTATTTTTCCCATGAAAATTGAATTAGAAACAAAAAAATTTTGTCTTGTAATTTTGGCTTTGATCACATAGCTATACCAATATGTGCAAACACAACCAACATTACCAATTGAATTCATCATCCTAGACTGAAGTTTGTAGGGGGCAGCTCTAGGTCCATGTGACCTTTGCGGGAGCACAGGCACCAATATATGAATGTTGTCAAAGTGGCGCCAAATTCAAGCAGAAAGGCGGAAAAAAGCTTTTCAACAAAAAAAATGTGGTTGGGGGTGCCAAAAGTAGGTCTTGCATGGGTAGGGATTTTTTCATGAGTTGGCCTTTGGAAGTTTGAGCATAATGTCCTGTCTACAGAAAATTAACCGAAATAAGAAACGGTTTGCACAGGGTTTAGCATCGCTAGGTCACGGGAATTTTTTTGATAGGTTGAAAAAACCTCAAAAAAAACAGCCGATATATGGCGCTGACGTATACATGTCAAAGAAAATATACGCAAATAACGAAGAGGATGCCTCCAAATCGTTTATTACAGCAGTATGTGTTCCCTATGACTACCACAGGGGGTAACACATTGCAGGCGAGTCACAAATCCAGCAACGGCAGAGTGCAGCAGGTCCACATACACGGTTTACAACGGTGAACTGATTGTGGATTAGGAGCGCAAGTTCTTGTAACCGTCTCATTTGCATATTTCCACTCAAGTCGCTCGTACCAGCGCCACCTATCGGCTGTTTTTGAGTTATTTTTTTCCTGTCTTAAAAAATTACCGCGACCTAGCGATGCAAACCGTTTTTTATTTCGGTTATTTTTCCGGTTTTTATTCAATTTTAAAGTTACTACGGACTTTTTTCCCACCCTGTATATTAAAACAAACGAGTTCCATAGAGAGACATACTAAACGGCTGTTCTGTAAAATATTCCTTTGGGAACGTGGTGCCTTTACCTCCATCTTGCAGAAATTTAGAATAAGCAACCAAAAAAAAAACACGTCTTACCTTTTCTACAGCTTTAATTTGACATGTTTGCTCTTTATTACAGTATAACATTTTCATGACTATCTTGATCCAATGGCTACACATCACTTTGATAAAAATAATTTTTCATACACGCACAAAATAACAATTTGAGAATTTCAACAGATTTAGTTTTTGAGGGACTATTTGGACCCTCCTCAAAATCGTTAACTTGTCATTCCATGCAATCTCAAGTCATGATAAATAATTTTGAGTGTGTTCATTTGTGTGACCATTAAAGACCATTGGTTAACTTCCTTAAAATGTGTAGCTGTCTCCAATATATCCCCTCAAAGTTCCCCTACAGTATATATCCTCACCCTTCTCTCTAACAAACGTTTGAGATTTGTAGTATAGCTGTGACCAAATTATTCTCCCGCTTGTATAATAGTGTTTTCGACATTTAAATAGCCGACATATATGGGTCACCCCCAATTAAAAAAAAAACTTAAATGGAAAATAACTGAGTTCTTCTCTTCCCCCCTAAAGTGGGGTGTTGCTTCGGACCCTTGTCCAGCTGTGCACATTTTCATCCTGTACTGATCTGCGTTGTGTGTGCTAGAGCAGCATCCCCACCCCAGCATCTAACCTACCGGAATCATTAATGTAATCTACTACATTTGTATTATTTGACAATATTTCGATGAGATTCCCTTTTCATTTATAATAAAAGTTACACGAATTTTGTTGACAAAGTTTGGTAAAAAAAGTAGGGAAAGTAGAACAAGTGGAGAAGCCCTGCACAAGTATTTCCTGAGTATATCCAATCCTCGAGGATGCATGCATGCAAAGATATTCAAGGGGGGAAAAACGAGCAGAATTCAGGGGTTAAAATCGGTATTCACAAAAGTGAGAGAAATTGTGAACTTGCGAAATTATATGAATGTGGGAGGGAACCCACTGAAAGCATTAAATGCTAGATCAAGGTATAATGTGGTACATGACACACAAAAATATGAAAAGGTTGGCGTAATCATAATTTCTAGCAAATTCAAGCAATTTATTGACAATTTGTTGCGCTTACCAATATGACCTGGGGATTATACATAATCACCGCTAAATGTGATCAATTCCCAAAATTTATCAAACTTAACAAAATGGTAGGTGATTATACATAGTCCCAGATTTTTATCATATATATACCATAACAAATATCTAAAAAATTCATGTGTTCACGCAAACAAATTCACAAGAAAAATAATTTCCTACTTTTTTCTTTTAAATCAAAAGAACTAGTAAGTATCAGAGGGTGTATCAGTACCTGTCCATACAGGATGCAAAGGATTTTTGGTGATATTTATCAGTTTGTCGATATCTAACTGTGTCATCGTGTCTCCTGCATTGCAAAGAGCCAGAAGTGAGAAAGGATTTGCATAATCCTCTTGCTCATCCACAATTTGTCTCAGGTCATCCACGAAATTCATTCCTTTGAAATCGTTTGGATCTTTACAAGTTACGAGAAGAGCATGGATTGCAAGTGCCAACTCACTGGCTGAGAGTGGATCATGCTCATGCCTGAAAAGCATATACGTATCAAGATTTTTTAACAAATAAACAACGTGGGTTCTCAGAAAATACATTTGTACAAAAATCTCACGCATATGCGTACCATAGAAAAGACCCCCCTCTCACAGAACGGTTAGCCCACCAACTTTTTTTTGTCAGAATTATGATACAGGTAATCTAGAATCAATTTTAAACTGCAATCATGACAAGAATGGTCAAATGATAGCTAAGTGTATAAATAAGCTTATTTACTATAGATTGAGTGGAATCAGGATCGGGACGGGGGAGACCGGGGGGGGGGGAACAACTGCCCCGGGCTGCAAAATTTAAGGGGTGGTAATTTTTTAATTGGGAACAAATTCCGTTATAAAATTATCGAATTTTAAAGTTGTGTGGGGGGGGGGCGGCAAAACAATGTTTGTCCTCTGCGGCTGAATCATGTTTGCTACGACCCTGAGTGGAAGGCCTTCGAAATTTTAATCGCCATATTTTCCTTCATGCAATCTGCAGATGCTAATGCTGGTACTTTGAGGGCGAAAATGTCATTGTATAATACGAATGTAGAAATTCAATTCGCCAATAACAAAATATGCAGTCCATATAGACAAGCGATTCCCAACGTTGGCGTTAATGCCCCCTTGGAGGCGATGGAAAGTTCCAGGGGGATGGTAGAAGCTACGGGTATAACATAGGACCCTACTGGTTAGATTGCGTTGGGGGGCGATGGGAGAAAAAAATTTCTGAAGAAGGGAGGCGATGATATAGACCAGCGATTCTCAACCTCTCAACATTTTTTGACTCGCGGAGCCCTTTCTGGTATATAATTTCTATGGAGGAGCCCCGTAGGCCTATTTTTCATTCATTCATCAAAGTTAGCGATTTATTATTATTCAAAAATACTTATAATTATTTTTTTCGAATTTACCTTTTTTTTGTATTTTTCTCGAGCTGCCGCGGAGCCCCAAGGGCTCCGTGTGAGCACCGGTTGAGAACCGCTGATATAGACCATAGTTTCCCAACCTTTTTTGTCCCATCGCCCCCTTCTTCAAAATTTTTTTTCTCACATCATCCCTCAACGCAATCTAACCCATAGGATCCTATGTTATACCCGTAGCTTCTACCACCCCACTGGAACTTCCCATCTCCCCCAAGGGAGGCGTCAACGCCCACGTTGGGAATCATCGATATAGACAAAAGATTAACCAGACTGCTCCGAGCAGTCTGCTAGTTCTATTGTCCGGTCCCCTCTTTTTTTGAAGCACGCAACCCCCCACCCCCGTGACGGATTGAATTACAGAATCATGGTATTAATAACTTGGCGCGCTATCTTCGTATTTTGATGTACAAGAGCAATAAGTATGCGGTACCTACCTAATTTTCATAGATAAAATTCCTAATCAAAATTATCGCGATAATTCTATTTTTGTAATACAAAAATTTCTTTTTCCCTTCTTATTTTTTTATTTTTTTTTTTCGTTTTTCATAATGCGCAGGGGCGTACGTCGGATCGACCCTTTGGAAAAGACACAAACATTTTCTTCCCTTGAAATTTTGAGACAGAGCGACCATGCACTTATCACCGCTAAACGTCATGCTCCATTAATTTGTCCATGCTGCAATCCTGTTTAAGTTGGTCTGGAGCAACTCCCTATCGTTTTGATTCCCGATTACCCCCATTAGCTTCACATCATCTGTGAATTTGCTAGCAATCCCATAGATACCCTGATCGAGATAATCGATAAAAAGTGAAAAAGTATGGGGCCAAGGGCACTTCCTTGAGGAACTCCACTTGTGACTTCTTTCCAACCAGAGAATACCCCGTCCACCATAACTCGTTCCGACCTATCTCTTAACCACGATTCTATCCAATTCAGCAAGTTGCCCCCAATTCCAATCTCGTGTAAACGCTTCAAGAGTTTACCATGTTGGACCCGATCAAATGCCTTCTGGATATCAAGGTAAACAACATCTACATTTTTGCTCTTACCCAAAGCCTTAGTCACGTGATCATAGAAGCAAAGGAGGTTAGTCACACATGATTTCCCCTTCCTGAACCCATGCTGATTATTCGACAATACATTATTCTCGTCTGTCCATACTGCCTTTTTATGATAATTTCCAAAATTTTCGAGAGGGAACTCGTCAAACTCACTGGACGATAATTGGACACAGCTTCTCTACTACCCTTCTTAAATATCAGAACAACATTAGCAAGTTTCCAATCCCTTGGGACGATACCCTCAGCAACACTACTCCTGTATGCTTGCACATACATTTCTTAGAAGATTTAGGACCTCCACGTCTTGTACTTGAATATCGTTGAGGATTTTATTACCCCATGCAACCAACACCCGTATATCGAATATACGCAAGAAAAATCCAATTAGAAATAAACTTCCATCTAGTAATGGTCAATTGCATCTTAACAATTTTCGTGACCAACGTAGACTCGTTAAATCCCTGATCCGAAGTTCACGGGACGCGAATTATCGCCGCATTGAAGATCATATTCATACGGACCCTTCTACATTTTGGAACTTTACGAAATCTCAACGAAAACTTACCCCGAGAAACTTCAATTATGAAGGAATGAGTTTTTCGGAGGATGAGGAAATTGCAAACAAATTCGCCGAGTACTTCCAGTCTGTATTCTCTTCTCAGGTTCAAAGTACATCTTGGGAAGACTACAGTAGTGAACATCAGATAGCTAATAGACTTGATATTTTTGACATTGGTGAAATAACTGAAAGTGATGTTATCGGCACTATACGGCATATGAAATCTGTCAAATCCATAGGCCCAGATGGTATTCCAGCCTTCGTAATCAAAGCATGTGGAAATATTTTTTCAGAACCTCTCGTAATTCTCTTTAATCTCTCCTTGCGTAAAAATGTTTTCCCATCTTCTTGGAAGCTCGCAAATGTCATTCCGATTTTAAAAAGCGGTCTAGTATCTGAAGTCACCAACTATAGACCCATTTCTATTTTATCCACCGTCTCTAAACTCTTCGAGCACATCGTATATTGCAAATTGTACAACCATATCCGTCTTGAATTATCTCCATCTCAACATGGGTTTTCGCCGAATCGGTCTACTGAAACAAATCTTGTTCATCTCACTCACGATCTTGCTAAGTCAATCGACGCCAACAAGCAAACCGACGTCATTTACACGGATTTCACTAAGGCTTTCGACAAAATAAATCGTCAGACACTACTTCACAAACTCCGTTCTTTCAATGTGTCCGAGAACTCTATCAAGTGGTTCACCAGCTACTTAAATTTGAGAACATCCCAAGTTGTATTTCATAACAGAATTTCAACAAAGTATGTCAGTGGATCAGGTGTTCCCCCAGGGTTTTAATCTTGGACCATTGCTGTTCTTAATATTCGTGAATGGCCTTCCTCGATGCTTCAGTGCATCAAAGTGTCTGATGGCTAATTTCTTCCAGCTTAATGTTCGAAAATGCCACGTCATCAGCTATACAAGAAAATTGTCATCGACCGAATTCGACTACACCATTGATGCTGTTTCGATCAGTCGTGTTTCCGTAATCAAAGACCTTGGTGTTTTCTTTGACTCCAAGCTTGCATTTACAGATCACATATATGATCTCACCAATAAATGCTTAAAACTGCTAGGATTTGTTGTGAGGAGCAGCAATAATTTCAAATCAATCACAACAATCGTGACACTTTTCAGGACTTACGTGCTCCCGAAACTAGAGTACTGCACTATTATATGGAGTCCTCACAACAATCAAGACTCACTGCTTCTAGAAAGAGTCCAGAACAGATTTCTACGTTACATGTTTTACAGGCAATTTCACGTCTACATCAGTGACGTAAGTACAACTGAACTGCGACGTTTTTTCCATTTCCAATCATTGGAATGCCGAAGAAGAAGAAGTTACCTTCGCTTTTTGTATAAAATTGTCAATAATATAATTGATGACCGCCACCTTCTTCAACTTGTTGATTTTTCTGTGCCAATTGGAAATAGGCCTGTTCGGCGAACTTTTCCCCTCCCTAAAATCCGAACAAATATTTTACGACTGTCCCCTATTTTTGAGATGTGCAATATATATAATCAGTGCGATGTAAAACCCGAGAGATATGTTCAATTCAACTATAAGATAATTTCTTAAAAGTTATATGTGAGTATTCAATATTCATGTCATTATGATTTTCCGTATGTATTTCCATTGTTTTTTTTTTGTTTTTTTTTGTAGTTTGTTGTATTTGTGCTTTTGTATTTTTCTTCTCTTGTCCATCTCTGTAATTGGGCAATCCTTGCCTGTTGAGACGTGAATAAATAAATAAATATCATTATCTCCATTAAAAACGACGCGAAAAAGTCATTGAAAGCACTACACATGCCTACATTGCTCTCTAACCTAGAGCCTCCTATCGAGAGGGGGGCCGACTATCCCTTTACATCCATTATTGACGTATCGAAAAAATGATTTTGGGTCAGAGCCAATGTTATCTGCCAACTTAGATTCAACTTCTGTCCTTTTTACAATCCCTTATCGCTTTCTTCAACACTCTTCTTTTCTCAGTAAACAACGATAGGTCACCTCACACACTTTTATACTCTCTGAATGATCTTTTCTTTTCAAGATAAAGGTTACGCACGCTATCCGTGAACCATAGAGGGTGCGATGTACAAACACGCTTTTTTCGAACAGAGGGTATGACGTCGTGCACAACAGAGGACAGTTTCGTACTAAATTCTTCCCATTGACTTACCACCATTACTGATTTCAACCGGTCTTTGGAAACTTCCGCTAACACTCCTCTCAAAACATCAAAGTTAGTTCTCCGAAAACAAGGAACCAGTCTTTTGTTATCATCCTCACCTGAGGAAAAGGGAAATCTGACGATACGATGATCACTGGAAGAAAACTCTTCCCCCACCGAAACATGTTCAACTAGATCCTCAGAACTAGTAAGAACTAAATCCAAAATAGCAGTACTCCTAGTGGCTTCTGATACATGCTGATACAAAAAAATTTCGAGCACCAACTTAAAAAAGTCTCTTTCATACTGATCTCTAGACGAAAGGTTCTCCCAATCAATACCTGGGTAATTGAAATCCCCTAGTATGACAACCTTCTTACGCTTACACATGCAGGAAATTTCATCATGCATTTTGGCGATGTAGTTTTTGATCCCTATTCGGTGGATTGTAACAAATCCCAACAATAAGCTTATGACGTCTTTTGTTCTCAAGTTCAACCCATATGGTTTCAATATCACTTCTCTGCACGTTACACTCTCTAGCCTTCAAACAGGATTTCACGTATATCAACACTCCACCCCCTTTCCTATCAGATCTATTTCTCAAAAAAGTATCGTATCCTGAGATGTGTAAGAAAGATTCATCCCCATCGTTTGCCCAAGATTCTGTAATGGCTATAAGATCCAAGCCCTCCACAACTATCATAGTTTCTAAAAAATCTTTCTTATTACCCAAGCTCCTGGCATTTATTAGCACACATTTTAATTTGCCCGGTGATTTAGTGTCAATCGAGAAGCCATCCAAGTCAGAGGTGGGTATTTTCTCGTCAGTACTGTTGTGATTATCATTAACTAACCCGCTTTCCCGGCAACGTGGTCTGGGAGTAAAAAACCTGAACTAAGACTATCGTAAACCTCCCAGACCCCCCCCCCCTCTTATTTAGATGGATCCCATCCGAACGAAGCCACCTATCGGTAAATGCGGGAAGCTCCAAGAACGTGACCCCAAGTGAGGAGCAAATGTCCTTAAGGCCTATATTGAATTGGTGGATCCTACTCCTATACCCCTACTACCCCTTGGCAGCACTTGTATCACTGCCACATATGAACCCCCCTCCCTAGCGGATAATAGTAAATCCCAATAATCTGACAGAGACTTACTAATATTCGCTCCTACCTGATTCGTTCCCACCCACAGTATCACTCGCAAGGGCAATTTTCGGCGATGAAAAACGTCTCGAACGTTGCCAATCTTCCCCCCAGGAAGACAACAGCGCTCGAAACCCCGAAAATCCCTACACACTCGGTTCCCAAGTTCCCTAACCATAGAATCGCCGATGATTAAACTCCTATCACTATCCTCCCCCCCCCCCCCACTACCTCATCCACGACCACCCATTCGCCCTCTAAACTGTCGTTGTTCGTGGAGATTGCTTCTGCATCAACAGGTGGCTCGACGACCAGAGGCTCCGTTATAACTGGGGCCCTCCCTCTAATTTCGGCCCTGCTCAGCACTTGCGATCACGGAAAGCAGCTTGCATACAATTTTTTAGGTCTTGTATATCATTTGGAAATCTAACCATTACACTGATTTCTCTCCTGTAGAGCTTTATACCGAAAAATTTTGTTACAATATCAGAAAGCATCTGCTTCACTACATGTGGCTTTTCAAAAACCACACCATCAAGTACGGTAACGGTTTTTACAAACGTAAGGGTGGGTAAAGTGGAACTTGCATTGTGGCAAGCGGTCATTGCGTTAAAAATTTCGACAGAAGCACTAATATTTTGTATGATCCTTTGGTCAATTGGTAACGAAACAATCGAAGTGTTTATGTGAAATTTTCCGCTCTAAAGGATAAAATTTACCTTTCCGCTTCCGCGTTAGACAGGTTCCGTTTAATACAGGTTTTTTTTTATGTGTGTTGTGGAATTGAAATCACACGGGACCACGATTTTTTCCCGTTATAGACAGGTTTTCACTTAATACAGGCTCCGTTGAACGTTGAAGACAGGTTTTACTGTATTATATCTATGGTACAGTCGAACCCCATTATAGCGAACTCCAATAGACCGGAGAAAGTCCTCCTAAAGACACTTCATAATAACGAAATTTCGTTATAAAGAAATTACAGATTATTTCTCATTGTTTCTGTCATCTATAATAATCTTCCAATAACTATTTTACTTCTTTTAATAGTTAATTTTTAAAAATGTGTATATTGTTACTACATCTGTTCCCCCGTTTAAGCGGTATTTTCTTACACGAGTCTCTTTCTACGTGGTAAATTATAACTCTATTTACGCGTAATTTTTATGCGCGGCACTTTTTGTGCGCGATATCAATTTACGCGATCTGAATTTAAGCAGCCAGCGTTTTCTACAAACCAGTTATGGTGATTCAGCGATAATTTTCTTTTGCACTGACAGAGTCTATATTTACGAGATTTTTTCAATCGCTTAAAACGAATCCACGTAGAACGGATACTCCGCGTAAATGGAGAGACGGGTGTAGCTATAATACCCGGCGTTGCCCGGGTTTTCTTCAATTACTGAGAGGATTGAAAAGTGACAAATCATTATAAACTATTAAAATTACTATTAAAACTAATTAACAAATAATTAAACTAATAATAATTATTAAAACCTAATTAAACTAATAATAATTATTAAAAACTAATTAAACTAATAATAATTATTAAAAACTAATTAAACTAATAATAATTATTAAAAACTAATTAACAAATAATTAAACTAATTTTTTTTATTAAAAACTAACCCTATACATATACTGACAGGATTAAAGAAGTGACAAACTATTGCAAAGGTATATGCATGTCTCAAACGCATTGCTAGGGAACCATAGTATAATCAAAGTAAACATTCCGAAAGTGATTATTGAGCCACAGAAACTATTGTTTCCCGACAGTTTTTGCCCATTTCGGGCATTTGCCCTGCTCTGACGAAATTTTAAAGTAGCCTATCGTTCAATCCGGGGCCCTATTTGGCATATATGCAAAATTTGGCGCCGATCGATATAGAATTGTAGATTAGTATAGAGAACACACACAGACAAAAATCAATTTTATATGCATATAGCCTAGATTTCCATCTCTCTAAAAAAAAAAGCTGCAATAGAATAACTTTGCACTAAAAATTTAAATGTTTCTTAACGTATAATCTGTGGATTATAAGCAGGCAATTACGGTACCAATGCATGTATCTATATATATAAAATTGATTTTCTGTCTGTGTGTGTTCTCGATATAGATCTACAATTTTTAGATCTATCGTATTCAAATTTTGCATATGTACATCAAACGGGACTCGACGTGAACGATAGGTTTCTTGAAAAGTTTGCCAGAGCTGATGCCATGCTTTTTGATCATGACAATGCCAAACGTTTCTTGATGACAAAACAGCAGCATATGGGGAACTGGTATTTTTTTACTTTATCCTGTTTCATTTTGAAGTGAATTTCCAGTTTCAGGTGTTTTTAAACTATTCATAATTTTTATATTCCTATTAAGCACCTTTTATTTCATGTTTGTGCCTAAATAGTATTTCAATACTATCACTACATTTTTTTCTTTTTTTAACTATTCCCATAAAAAATATCACACAGGTCATCTGAAGTTGGTTTTCTGTGGTTCCTAACTGCGAGGCACGTATGCGAGCCGATCTCCCTTTTACAATGTTTCGTTACAGAGAGCAACAGGCCTACAACGGTACAATTATTCAATCATTGCACTTCGCTACTCATAGTTAGAAAAATTGGTAGCAGATGTCAGCACTGCACATAAGCATTGCACAGTAACAACCCTCACGTTAGGTTCACAACACGTACACTCACATTCTAAAATGCACCAATTCGTCAGAAACTCCGCAGAGGAATGTGGACGAGGTGCTTTCATGATTTAGTAGTAGTAGACTATCGAGCTAAGTTAGAAATAAATAAAAATAAAAACTATCTAATGGACTGCCATCTAGTGTGTGTGATTAGGGTTAATTTACTACCACCATAAAATATGTATGAAATTCGTTGGCATTTTGTACCAAAACTGGACGTGCCCAAAATTTCTTTGTTGTATAAGTTAAATACGTACAACAAAAAACTTTTAGGTAAGCCCAGTTTTTACTCTCACTGCTCCATATTACCTTAATAGTCTTGATAGTAAACGGGTCTCAACTTCATAGCTTATCTCTGTTCCAATGCTATTCTCAGTAGAGAAGTACTCCTTATCAGTCAAATACAGCAATGTCGCAATGCGGAAAACATTTCTTCCCCATTTTGCTCGTCCAAATACATTTTTCCTCAGGCTTTTTATCCATAGTATGCTTCGATTTCTGGCTTCGATCGCCCCAAGAACTTTTTCTACATCATTTACTGAAAAATATTTTTGGATAAATTATTCGATTCAGCAATACAGGCTAACTGAAGACAATGCAATGTGATAAAAGCAAATTAATCCTTTATATCAGAGTCTTCTTAATCTAAACTTATTTGTCTCATCGCTGTACTTCTGAGAATTTTCCTCCCATCTCCTAAATTGTTACGCTAACCCATAGAGTTCCTTACTACTACTACTTCACCAAACACCAACTCTGGCCACATCGCTATATTGCAATTTACTGCCATTAGTGAGATGAGCTGGAAGCGAAGGCGCTGTCTATCGGTGGTCGCCTCGAGTTCGGTTAGGGAAAACATCTTATCGATATCCTCCCTTGGGTTCGAACCCGAGACCCTGACACCAACCTTCACGATGGTAGACGAGCATCTTACCACCATGCCACTCGGGCACCGAGTTCCTTACTGTATCTTTGGCTTCTATTGCTTCTCTGGTCTGTTCCTTCGCCCCCACTTGTGGGAAACACTGATATACAGTAAAACCTCGATGTCAATTTTCACCTCATGTTATCGATAAATTATGACGACTTAAGCGGAGTGAGAAGTTAAGCGAAGTGCCGTCAGTTTCAATGCTTAATATTGTGAAAATCGTATGAATTTAAAGTAATATAACATTTTTTATCAAAATATGAATTAATATTTCATCATTGATGAAATTTATAGATTTCAAAAGAAGATATTGAAGTTTTTACCTTTTTAGAGCTTTTATTACTTAACTTATTGTCTTGAAATATACGTGTCCGGCTAAATAAGCTATTTTTTTAAAGGAAGCCATAGAAATGATCTGTTCTTCTAGCTCGAACTTTTTCATGGTGACGAGTACGAAATTAGCGACGAGTAAACGAAGGTAACATAGTTGTCTATGAAAGCTGAACAGGCCTGAAGAAAAACGATGACATAACCGGGGTGACGACTTGATGAGGTTTTACTGTATATGGTCTTCAAAAAATTTAAATGGAAAAGAAAGACGAAGCTGTGATATTTACCAAGGATAGACTTTCCTGACAAAATATTCCAGTAGAATTATATTCGTATACGGGGTATTTCAAATTGTTTGCCCTCAGGTCAATCTCTGCAACCATGCTTTTAACCACAAAAAAAAAAAACTTTTCGAATTACATGCGGTTTCTTAAAATGTAATTTTTTTCTAAGGGTTGCATACATAGAAAAAAGTGAAGCAATTTACTTCTATAACATGGATACTGTATGCTAAAACTTAATTAATAACGTAATTATTAACTAATACTTACTAACTACTAATAATTACTAATGATCTACTAATAATTACTAACTACTTAAACTAATAACGTGATTAACAAAATATTAAATCTGATCCAAAAAAGGTATTTCCAAAAAGTTCCATATTTTAAAGTGCAATGTTCATCCAGATATTAAAGATGAAAAATTATCATGTCTTGACAACTTATCTTATATTTTTCATTGCTCACTGTGTCGGATACTTTTTATCCCTCACAAGATTATTTTGGATTACAAAAAATTAATTATTCAACCTTTTAAAGAACAAGAAGAGAAATACAAAAGTAAATAAATGAAAAAACATGTTAAAGTCTTGAAAAATAAATGAAAAAAATGTCTCTCCAGAAGATGCTGGAAAAACTGGTGATTCCAATTTTTGACTAACTGATCACATAAGAAATACAAATGAAAAGTATCATTAAAATTGTTGAGTTTTATTTTTGTTACTCACAATGGCATACACATTTTTTGAAGAATTTTTACGCGTTGAATTCAATTTACATTTCATGATTTGTTAACTACACCCTGAATCACTTTAATAAATGCTGAAATCTTAAGTCTCCGTTCAAACTGCATTTAAAAATATGGAATTTTTTGCAACTTCCTTTTCAAATTAGAGTTCTACGCTTCACTAACTGGGAGCTTCAACACACACAAGAAAATTTTATTTTTTAATGTGTACAAACCCCTCAAAAAAATTACAGCATTTAAGGACATGCATGTCATTTTAAAACCTTTCGTTATTGAAAGTTTACCTCTACAGGCAACGGTTGCAGAGATAGTCCCGTGGACAAGCGATTTGAATCAGCCTGCATGTATGTCCACACAAAATAAAAATTGACAAACGCCAATCTATTTAGCAATAAAGCCTTTATTTGCCAGGAATCATTATTAAGGAAAACTATTTGGTTTTTCAAAACCCATTATTTACTCGTGATTTTTTTTTTTCTTCTTGCAAGATAATTAATACAGCATTTAAATTGCGAGAGAAATTGTAATTAAGTAAACATTGCTATCACGATGCAATTTTTAACAAGAAATACACACTCATAAGATATACTTGGAGAATACTGTGTACTCTTGATTTACTGCCTTTGCTAAATTATCAAAGCTATGCTGTGAGCTTTCGCTCATTCAGTTAACTGAATCAAAAAAATAAAAAATGAATACTTACAGCAACCAAGCTCATCTGAATTGTCAGAGCAATCATGGACGCCATCACAATGCCAAGGTTTTGGTATACACCCGTACTGGTTCTGGCACAAAAAGTGGGGATAATGATCTGGACAACCATACCTCATGTAGGCTGAAATAAGGTAGAAATCGATTTAAATATTTTTAATCACGGAGTGGCACAGTTTTTTTTTTTTTTTTCATAAAATACTGAATCCCACAGTTTTCAAAACTTCTTTGTTCTATCGCCTCCTTCCTGAGAAGAATTTTCTCATCGCCTCTAATCTTAAGTCAACCCATAGGATCTCCTATTATACCCATAGCTTCTACTGCCCCCCCCCCCCCCATCTGGGAGAGACATGGATCTAGAGCAACGTTTTGAGAGGTGCAATTCATTGTGCAGATTCATTGCATCTTCCTGTATTTCATGGGAACTCCCCCAAAAAGATCAATTACTTGGCTAGTGTGGGGAGGGGGGGATGAATCACCCCATCGCCCTTCTGCCTAGATCTCCGCCTGGTTTGAGAAACACTGCACTAAACACTACTAATAAGTACAGTAGATCCTCGACTATCCGGCTTAGTTTAAAAACAATAATACATTAATGAAATTACAATATTACTTTTTCACATTTGTGCAATCATTTATCAATGACTAGTAAGAAAATTTTGAATAATTTTTATAAGGTAGCCTGTTTTACGTTTATGTTCTGCTCCTTTTGAAAGTGTGTGTATTTGTGTATTTGTACTGTACAACAGTGTTTTCCAACCTTTTTGATGTAGCGGACCCCCTTTAGTGAAAGTCAAGATACCACGGACTTCCTGTAGCGAAGGACAATTCCCAAGCTGTTTCCCCATGACTCCCCCATGAAATCCAAAATGTGTTGTTTTTTTTATCATTTTGAGTGTCATTAATTGAAGCAATAAATTACAATTTCAAGCAATAAATTACAATTTCACGACACTGAATGTGTCCTTCATGCAATAATACTAAATGAAAATGGTCCCACGGACCCACGGGAGTTCGTTGAAAAATACTGCTGTACAGTGTACCTGATTTTATGCTCATTGCAATTAAAATAGGCATTAAAAGTTTATCTTGAAATATGTGAAATATATTTCTATGTTCCGACTTCGTTTTTCTGCGGTAAATTTTCAAAACAGATCAGTTCAGAAGTACAAAACAAACTTTTATTAAGTACTCGCCCGTACTTTGAGGTCAGAAAATATGAGTAATAGCGGGTTTTTGCACCACACTTTGAACTCTGTTAGTATGATATGTTTTTAAATATTTAAGTGGCAAATCCCGGATTCCTACACATTCGAGTTTGGCTAGAATATTATGACTCACAGTAACAAAAGCTTTGCTGATATCTAAAAATAATGAAGTAACTTTAACTATATAATTGTCGCTACCTGCTATATTTGAAAAAAAAAAAAATTAACACAGAATGGGTACAGTACATGAATGGGCCGTAGCATGGATGGATTGTGCAGCAATTACAATCTGTTTTGAACCTGAAAAAATTAAGCGTTCTTCCCGAATGAATGTCTTTAGTAAAACCCGATTGATCAGTATTAAACATCTGGTTATCCTTCAACTGTGAATTCTTAAAAAAAAAGTAAATGCATCATTTACACATGCTTTTGAAGCATTTACAATATGATCCTCTTGATAAATCTGCTTTTGAGTAATCATTTTAGTAATTTTTCTGCCAACAATTCTACATTTCTGTTTAAAATTACAGAACCATTTTCCGGAAGCTTTGAAAGGCACTTCTAGGGACAGAGCTTTATTACAAGCCCGGCTTTTCAAATCCGAGTCATGTACGTTTACATGCCTGCGCCTCGCATCCTGAAACTTTTGAAAACATATTTTTGAATTTCGTATAGTTTGTGCCTCTTATCATAAAATTTGTTGACTTGATTTTCCCATTCGAGACAAACATTTTACAAATCTATACTTGCTTTGATTTTAGTGTGCAATGTTTCATTTTTTTACTGCTACGCCAGTATTCAACGGCTGCTCTTTTAGTTTCAAATGGGATACTCTGGAATTCCTCATTTAAATATGTCTATAATATAATATTAACAATCTGTAATGTCAAAATCAGAATTTTCAAATTCACTTTCGTCAACCTCCGATGACTCAAAATTCAGAGTGTCTTCTACTTCATCACTAAACATTTCGCAAATAGAGATTCAGGTTTTTTCAAAATTTCCATTATTTTATTTTTTAAATTTATTTCGGCTTCTGTAAAATCTGTCAGCTCCACTTCTTGAACCGAGGATTCGTGGTACTGCATCCACACCACGTTGAACATATTAATATGTGGTGGCATTTCCTATTTGAAAGCCACAGCTGGTTTGAAAAAATAGATTCAAAACATCGAGGTATGCAATTTCATGCAGAAAGACTTTTCAGTTTTAAACAAAACAATAACAAAAACTTATTGCAACTCGCTAATTTGTTTCACTTATGTAAAATAAAAGTGTAGGAAATGCACGATTATAGACTAAAAATATATATATAAACTCGATTTCAAACACTTTTGAATGCAAAATACCCAAAAATAACTTTCCACCAGATTTAAACTCATTTGGAGGAAACACGGACAGTTCATTTAAGAATTTGCCGCTTTTCTCTGAATCCACACCAAGTATTGGCGTTAAAATGTTGATGTGATTTGCATTTATTTTTTACAGCTTTTCTGTTGCAATTCCGCAGCTACTTTTTTTTTCACTGTACATATTATGAGCCATCTACTAACCCCTGTAAAATTTTCGTCGGATTCTATGAGCTTAGCTTAGGAGCGTTTCCTTGTATGAAGGGATTTTTCAAAATTCAACCCCCTAAGGGTGGGTTCAAAGGTTATATGGAGCAATCATCACTGAGCCAATATCGATGAAGCCATAAATATGAAATTCCGTATAAGTATATTACATTTTTCAATGTAGATACCCACTAAGACTGGATTTCTGAAAGTTCATCGCCAAAGGGGGTCAAGAGGTGTTCAAATGCCATATGTGAGAATCATTCCGCAGTAATTTTGGAATTACCAAATTCACGCGAGCGAAGCTGCGGGTAACAGCTAGTGCAAACGTAAAAAGTGACTTACAACTGCAATGCTTTTCATCAGAGTTATCTCCACAGTCGTTTTGATCATCACAGAACCAACCTCTGTTGATGCAGTTTCCATTTTGACATCGGAATTGATCTCTCTTGCACTTTCCATAATCTCCAAAATCCTTTGTTTTTGGTTTTCCTAATAGAAAATCGCCAAAATGAATAGGCGAAAACATGTTTTTTACTATGTTGAATCAATTATTTGAGAAATGAAGGAATCAATTAATAACGGCACATTGCATTACGAAAATCCAAAAATTGTACTGTAATTAATTTCCTGTAACAAAAGTAAAGTTTACACGGGTTTAAAAACTAATTTTTTGCCATAGCAACTAATTCGAAGCCTATTGCTAACTTTGTTTTGTTGCTTTTCCCAAACCCTTCCATCTTTGCTTGGAATGGATGGACATATTAAGAAGCAACAAGGATATTAGAATTCATCTGTTAACAGATATATAGCCTCTTCAAACACTCATACATACTTCACTAATGTGTTTTCCAGATGGAAATGTCTCTTGATTTCTCTTCTGCATTTGCATAGGCAAAATGAACAGAAAAATAATTCTATTTGAATAGCTCATGAAGAAATGAAAATTTGTTGATACCATTGAACATTCAAGGTATCCTATAGACTCCTGCTACTATCACGGGGTCTAAATAAGCACGACGTTGTTAGCTGCTAGAATCGAAGAACATACGAGGAACTAATAACAGAGATGTGTGCAAGAGCAGACCACACTCTCAGTCACCAATGACCATCTAATCGAATTCTAAGAAAGATGTTCTAACTGTAGTCTGTCAATCCCCCCTCCTGTACCCCCCCCCCCGATTACACACCAAAGATCAAACTCATCGCTGGCAGATCGTTATAAAAAACAATTTACACAGCCCTTGTTTACTGTCCGGATTATACAATAGAGGCAATAGAAATGCAACCCCTCCCCCCACAATTGCTACAACAACAGAGAAGAGGTAATAAAGTTAAAAAAAGTTGAGTCGATACTCAAATTCACAACTTGATGGCAACAAGCCATCTTAAATATTAATTCATATTTTTGACAAGACTGGTGGAATGGGTAAGGATTTCAGAGTCGCTATTTCTTTAATAGAATTGAGAATTTACCGACAAATAAGAGGAATTATACCACAAAACTGGTTTGCTCCGTTTCTCCACCACTGCTTTAGATCATTAATCACTTAACTATCATGCTGTATATATATATGATCATAATACATGATTTTGGCCCTGTATCCATACAGCTAACAGGGATATTCAACCTTAAATTCAGCAAAAAAATTTTCAGATTTCATTTTTTATGAATAAGTGATTTCTCATGCATATTTTTCAATTTAACTTTCGACTGGCATGGCAGGTATCACTAATCCCCACCCCCCTAAAATGTTATATATATATATATATATATATTTATGAAGTAAGCTTTCCTCTGATTTTCAGCAGGTGCAACGTCATAGAGATAGGTAATCTCATTGACACACCTCCTGATCCACCCCGAAGGGTATACAGGTTAACTTCGTAAACCAAACGCTGCAGTAGGGTAAAACTAACCTATCTCATGACGGTCAAGAGAGACAGATAAACATGTTCGATTGCGAAATCTGCTCTACAAAAATATCCGGGCTTGCCATTACTAAAACAAAGGCTTTTAAGAAGCTGTGACATCTCGTTAATGCCAGTGAGAGGATAAAGAGAAAAAAATTATACGCATTTAACTAGACAGTAGAGAAATATGTAATTTTTCCATCCCACAACACATCAAAGAAAGAGACTTTATGGATGTTAGTGCCGAGATGAGCTTTGAGCCCCCCCCCCCCTCCTGTCATCAAAAGTCAGCAAATCCGAAACCCCCTCCCCACCCTCGATGCTGACGATACTTGAATGACCCCTAAGCACAACAACATAATTTCGTTGCGTATATATTTAAAATGTATTTTCCATCTCATATTCATAATTAACAACTGAAAACATGAATGAAATTTAACTTTTCAAATACACGTTTATACACTGCATAGATTACTATTTTTACATTTTCCAGAATTTAAGACATTTTCATATTATCCTTTCGTATCTTTTGTTTAATGAATGAGTAACAAGACTAATTTATACCTTCAGCAGTCTGTAGCTGGAACAAAAGGAAAGTAAAACAGACTACAATTGGAAACATATTGATAACAGCCACGCGAGTATGTGCCCGTTTCACAAAATAAAGCAAATAGCAAGAATTGTAAATGATAGGAGATCGAATGAAAAATTGAGAGAGCGAGCTGATTTCGCCCGCTGACAAGAACTATAATTAGTTTCTATAATGTGAAAACCACGTTCACCATCTATAGCGCTATTCCTTTTCAAAGAAGAGCGAAGTTCAACTGCGAGAAAAAAACCACGATAAAGATGTTTGAGATAAGATTTCCTTCTTCTAATTAGACTATTCAGTTCTATGTAACGAAGTTTCTATTAACAAGAAGAAGAAAAAAAACGTGATATGCTGAAAAATCTACCGGCAACAGCTTATATGTTGCCTAATTGATTGATTTGTAAATTGTCTGTGTTTTCAGAAAAGAAAAATCTAATCACCCAGGACAGAGATCTGTTTCTCTCGCATCAATTGAGATAAATAGGTTGAAAAATATGTTTTAAGGGCACCAAATAGAAAGAAGCGTGGATAAATAATGAAGTTCTCTCTGGTGCCTTCCTGTTTTATTTATTCATTTATTCAAGTTTTTGTGTTAAGATAAAAAAAATTCATTTTCATACTAGTAAAAAATGACAATTGTATGGATAATTTGATTTATAATTTGCTTAAAATTCTTCGTATAATCGCCTGTAGATAGATAGCAGCATTATAGAAGTCGAACAACTCTAATTGAAACATATTTTTCGTCTCAAAAGCATAATACTTTGAACTTGGAAAAATAATAATAGTTCGAAATATATCTAGCACCTATCATGCGAGGAAAAGAAATCCATTTCATTTCTACATTTCTTTAATCTAGATGTGTTTCCTCCTTGTGCGTGTCAGGAAGTCGCCATGTTGGTTACCTTGGATACGGTTTGTATGTCCCTCAAATCCATCCTTGAAGTAGGAAAATATACTGTAATTATTTTCGAATTTTTAACCTCGATTTTTATCGTAGGGCCCAAATGTATTGCCGGGTGTTGTTTTCAATCATAAAGGTAGTGCGTATAAGTTTAATAGTTTCGTGTGCTAATGTTAATCTGGCTTTTGCGTTATGGTGCACTGGAGGATCGAGAAATATCATTTGTAAGAAGGCCGCAAAATATTCAAGCCCGTCCCTGCCGGGGGGGGGGGGGTGCTCAAGAGAAACGCAGTCCCACCCACGAGAATTATATCTGATTGAAAATTTCGAGAATATGTATGTAAATTTGAAGGCAAGCATTTTTTTAGCCTGGTGAAGCGTCTAAACGCCACCTAAAAATTCACTTGGCCGGGGGCCCCATGATGCTCTGAAGACGGCCCGCCGGGGCCTCTCATTGTTTTTTTAACGGAAAAAGAGTAAACTCGGCCGGCCTGCTCCTCATGATTTCGGGCATCATGAAAAGTCACAAAATTTTTTTACCATCTGCGTTGAAGTTTTCGAGATAAATGAAAACGAAGTTTGATTTGGGTCAAATTGAGCCATTCCGCGGTTCTAGTGTTAAAAAAATACATTTTGTTGTTCGAGTTTGATGTTTTTACAGTTAATATTCTTCAGGAAAATCAGAGATGAAGTTAAATTTGCATAATTCGTAGTTTCCGAATGAATATTGGTCGTAAGTCGACGACTATCCAATAGTAAATAAACCGATGTTTCTTTCACGACTGTAAGATAATGGTTGAATATTCAAGAGTTATAATAATCACGTGTGTGTTAAGTTTCCCATAATCCGTATGAATATTCGTGAATGGACGACTACACGAACATAAAAAAAATAGACAAGCTTTTTTCACGACTCTATATTGCATCGCTTTTCCAACTCGCGAATGATCACTCAGTCTGATAACCAAGGAGTCATCCTTGAGAGAGAGCACCTAAACCAATGAGAATCAATCCTCATCTCCTTCCCCCGGTGCAGCAAATGCAATCCTAGGCGCGTTCCACGCGGTCTCACCTAAGCCCTACGAACTCGAATCCACTCGTATTCTGGTCCGGCACTCGCTCTCGGATCACTCCGAGAGAACGATTCAAACAACGGCAGTCGATAATCTTCAGGTACGGTTCCGAGATCGTTTTACAACAAAGATCATTGCCTCATCGATGAGCCTATCACACAGGAACTGGTGAAACAACACGGGTAAACCATTTTATGGTGTGACGCCCCCCGCTAAGAGATCAACCACGCGCGATCAACTCAATTCGACAGACGCCAAACCACGTTGTCCATCTGGCAAGACGTAGCCAGGGAATGATAATTCCCACGGCTGATCGCCAAAGAACTCGTGGATTGCCATCTGATCGGACCAAATCCGTTCGCTAGGATTGGATCTCGTCTCGTCTACCATTTCCTGCAGTTAGTGATGGACTGCCGACGATGGAAGCAGGTCTGGAGTGGGTACGGAATAGGGCTTCTTTTACAGGCAATTGAACTCATTGTTTGGATCCAAACAATGCGATTGCGATGACTGTTGACTTTATTCTTGCAGTCACGAGAATCAATTTTCACTCTCGGCCAGGAATACCATTGTTGAAAGGATTTCAAACTCTATTAGATGCATTCTTGACCTTTCCATTTAGGATTGTTTGTATTTTCTCGTGGAATTTGTTACTTTTTATTGCTTTCGATCCGTAGACGGTCAATTTGTCGCACTGAACTTGTCGCGGCTCAATTTGTCGCGGTACAAATTCGTCGCAGTGTCAATTCGTCGCGATACAAATTCGTCACAGCTCCACTTCGTAGCTGTACAAGTTTTCCGCCGTGTCAATTCGTCGTGACGTCAATTTATATATTACAGCGCAGAATCAATTCGTCGAACCGTCGATTCTTCACTGTACATGTTCCACGCGAGCTTGTATGTAGGTTTTTGACTTACACGTGAAATAAAAACATGAACAAAAGTGTACAGTTAACTGAAAATAATTATTTTTTGCTAATGCGAAAAGGCCATGGAAATTAAAATTACAATATCAATTACATTTAAAAATTTAACTGCATATAAAAAATTTAATTTTATTTGAAAATTCGGTTATAAAAATTTGAAATGTTAAATAATTGATTTCTGCTGTCATGAAATTTCAATATCATGTGGAAAAATTTCGGTTTGTATGATATTCCCCAAATTACAGTGAGCCTATCTTTAACAGTAAATTTCTATCTGCCCCATGGGCCCGAGAGTTCCCCCCCCCCCTCTGAGAGTCACTAACATTTACCATTACAGTATCTCCATCAGAACCTGAAATATTTAATTAATTAATAATTCAATTAAATTAATATTTAATTTTCACCGTATAAGCCGCACTTCCCGCTTTTGTTGGGATTTCTCACAGCGAAGGGAGTTGGGCGCAGATCAAGGATGGAAATGTACAGTGCTTATGAATGACGATTCCATGAAGTTTTCATATTGCCCACAGGATGAGCACCAAAAAGACCATGTAATCACCAATATGAAAGACGACTATGGGTCAGTCACATAGATATAACATAACCATTAATTATGCTTATAATCAGTCGCATATCTTTGGCTGGCTTGTTTGAATATTTTCACACAGTTTTCATTAGCGTCTAAGCTTTTGGTACAAGGTTGGTGTGCTTGGTCTACATATTTCTGTTGGCAAAAACATGGAATATTGCAAAACCGAACGTGGAAATGATATGTTGGTTTGCGTTATGTGTGTTTAAAAGTTTTTCCCCCCATGATTCATGTTCCGAAATTAGAAAAAACTTTTAATGCAATTGAAAAAATGAATTAGCCTATTACAAATTTTCTTTATTTGAGATTTTTGTTGTATCTTAAAATAGGGATACAGATTATACGGATGACAAAAAATAATGTAGTACTTTTTAAAATTAAATTGTTTGAATTTAATTTAAATTGCAATAAATTCTTAACGTCCTTTTTATTTAAAAAATTCAAATTCATCCTAAAAAGAAAAGTTTTGAAAAATGCAAATTTCATCAACATCTGGGTCATGGTCATGACTGAGTGTTTGTATTTCAGCCCAAAAAAAAAAGTAAAGTAATAATTTCTCCACAAATGGTGATAGACCGGAGGTGTGCTATTTCAAGTGTGTGCGCATTTCTTGGCAATGTAGTCAAATAGCATAAATGAAGTATATCAAAGGAAGTTCTACTCGTGGCAATTTACGTCATGTGTCAACTCGGCATATATGTTGTGACAATGACACATGAATGATGAATTATAAGCTTTGAATAGGCTGACTATATTTCCTCGAGGAAAATTGGGATTCTAAATGCGGGACATAGCCAAAACTAAAAGTTGCAAACATTGGTGAAATTACGGAAAAACTACAATGGCGGGAAATGAAGCATTACTGTGAATTAAAATGAATTCCACGAAATATAACGTTCACCAAGATAAATGACACCACGTACAGTCAGACTTGGTTATAACTAGGTTGACCATATTAGAAATACGGGATATTGAATATTATGGCTGGAAACGATGCCAAAAGTTGCCAACTCGAGCTAAAATGCCAGAAAACTCAAGCGCGGTAAATGAAGCGCCACTTCACATTGCAATGAATTAAAAAAAAAAAATAAACATGTCTTATGAATATATTCTTGTTTGTAGTCGTATTTATAGTAATGTAATTTGAATTGGGAAGATAATGTGAATCGCTGATTTGAAGAACGAATTGAAGGATAAAAAGACAAATTCGCGTAGTTGAAAATACGGGACATTTTTTCCAATGAAAGTCGGGACAGACAGAAAAAACCGCGACTGTCCAACACCACACATGCCCCGGAACCGGAATGTGACGGTCGGCTTTACTACAAGACTTTCTCCTCCCTCTTTTAAAAATACGATGAATCATTTCTTTTTCTTTTTAGAACTACTAGATAGATTTCAGGGCAAATGAAACCTCGCTACAACGATACTCGATATAATCCTCCACAACATTATTTTTAAAATCTGGTTTGAAATTGCCTATAGTCTAAGGTTTGACTTCTCTACTGTGAAAAAGTCCTCTCTAACGATATTTTTTGAAATGGCTAGACACCATCTATATTACGCTCAAAAATCGCCACTTTACAGTGAACAGCTGAATTTTATAAATCAACTAATACATAATTTCTTAGTTGATATTTATTATAAATTTCATGTCGTGAAATAAATACTTAAAAATGCATTTTATGAAGATACAATTCAGAAGAGATGCCAACGTCATAAATATGGTAGCAACTGATAATATTGTCAAATCTAGAATTAACGAACATCGTTAGAGCGTAAAACCAGGAATTCCTTTATAACGAAATTTTATTAACCGAGTTCGTTATAACGGGATTCGACTGTATATGCAATCTCTCAATATAACCTCTCTCTCTACAACGATATTTTTTTCTTTCCCCCCAAAGTAATAGCATCTGAATTTTCAATGGACGTTTGTTGCAGCTCTTAAATAACACTACCTTCATAAAAAAAAAAATGCAGCAAAACTAAAATAATGCTAGTTCCTACAACAAATACTTCCGTTTTTTTAGTGCAATCTTTGGCAGCAAAGTATTTAGATATTAATATTTTAATATTGCCTTCTGGCGATTTATTTTCATCACAGACGGGAGGAGGGAAGGATTGGAGAAAATTAAATCCAACAAAAACTATACAGTCAAGCACAACAGTAATTATCCAACCCCCCCCCCCCCCCCATCATCGATGCTGACGTAATACTTGAATGGCCCCATATTACCAACAACTGAAATCCAGTAGCGGGAACCCAATACGCAGATTTTTAGTAGGGCCTCAGACTGGATTCCTGTGTTGAAGCATACTCTTGTGGAAATACACTAGGTGGTAGTGGGCAAAATTTGAGTTAAATGTTTTTTAATTTTTAATCGGATTTATCAAGCGTACGCATTACAAAGTTATTACGACGAAAGATTTGATCTATGTATTTCTATCTATTTGATCGACAATTTGCTATCCAAAATTGACCTCGCTATTTCGGGAAATCTTTCTTTCTTTCTCTCAACCCGAGCACAACTCAGGTCTATCGCCATGGGCAGTTTATTACCTAATGAGTTGTGCCGGAAAATAGCGCTTAGAAATTGTGAGTTCTTTATACTTGGCACATTATCAGCCAATCAGAATCAGGAGGAGGAGAAATTGTTTTCGGCACGTGAAAATCTGTCTGGACCCTCCGTCCGTTTCGGAGGCGAGATATTTTTCGACACGTGAGACTCCGTCGGGACCATCGAGCTTATATTACTGGAGGGAGCATCCAGCCGCTGCGACGGCGTCTACATCTAATTCAAGGAACCCACGTGACTCGGTGAAAACAAAGTTCGTTTGCCCATAGAAATGTACAGTTAAGTCTCTAAATATTGCGTTTTAAAGATTAAAAAAAACGATAGAGAACTCATCTAAAGATGAAAAATATTAAATTATTTATTTCATTATATAATACTGGAATAATTTCTTTCATTAATGGTGGAATAATTTTTTTCGTTAATGCTGAAAAATTTCTTTCATCAATTCTTAAATTTTCTTTCATCAATTCTTAAATTTTCCTTCATTAATTCTGGAATTATTTCCTTCATTAATTCTGGAATTATTTCCTTTATAATTATTTCTGAAATAATTTCCTTTATAATTATTTCTGGAATTATTTCCTTTATAATTATTTCTGGAATTATTTCCTTCATAATTATTTCCTTCATAATTATTTCCTTTATAATTATTTCTTTCATTACTTCTGGAGTAATTGCTTTCATCAATTCTGTATTTGTTTCTTTCATTAATGCTCAAATTATTTCTTTTACTAATGCTGGTATTATTTCATTCATTGATTCTGAAATTATATCTCATTAATTTTGGAATTATCCCTTTTTCTTAATTCTGAAATTATTACTTTCATTAATGCTGAAATTATAGCTTTCATTAAAACTAGAGTTCTTCTTTAAGAAAGAATTATCTTTCATTAATTCCAGAATTATCACTTTCATTAATTCCAGAATTATCACTTTCATTAATTCCAGAATTATCACTTTCATTAATTTTGAAATTATCAATTCAGTGAATCCTGAAAAAGTATGTCTTTCATTAACTCTGAAATTGTCTTTAATTAACTCTGAAATTGTCTTTAATTAATTCTGGAATTATCTTTCTTTGATGCTGGAGTTAACACTTTCATGTACTTTGGAATTATCTTTCATTAATTTTGGAATTATCACTTTCCTTAATTGTGGAATTATCAATTTCGTCAATGCTGAAAGTATCTCTTTCATTAATTCCGGAATTATCTTTAATTACTCTCATGAAAGGAATGGCCGCATGCGACTCATGAAAGGAACAAATCTAAATGAAAGAAACATTGATAAATGAATCGATCTGCCTGTTTTTGCTTCAAAAAATGCTTGATTAAAGCTGCGGAATTTCTTCAATGAAATTTATACGGGCCCGTAATTAATTTCAAAACACCCTAAACTATATGGATTGATGCAATTGGATAATGTAAATACGGACACATTAATTCTCATTTTCGTGCTTGAGAACATGTAAATAAAAAGCTGAAATTAATGTTATTGCATGGATATCCACCTCAAAAGTGGGTCTGGCTCATTACTTTATATTTAATTTTCCGGGCTTCGTATTTCTAAGCGAACTCAATATCTCGAAAATCCAAAATTCAATTCAATTTTTAAAATTATTGATGTGGCGGAAAACCCTATTAAATTTCCGCATTTCTATGCTAAAATCGGCAATTTTAACATTGATCTCTATGGGGATCGTGTTTGTTTGCACCGAGTCACGTGATCTTCCGACGGAGATGTTGGGGGAGACCGCTGACGTCATACTCCCTCCACTAATATAAACTCGATGGTTGGGACCCTCCGTCCATCTAGAAGGCGAAATTATTTTCGGCATGTGCAAATCTGTAGGGAACCCTCCGTCCGTCTCGGAGGCGAAATTGTTTTCGGCACGTGCGAACTGAACCTGTCGGGGCCCTCCGTCTGTGTCCGAAGCGGAATATTTCATCTCAAATTATATTTTTACGTGCGTACGTATTAAATATAACACAGACTGTCATGTGAAATATTGTGCCGTTAATTTTACTTTGTCGAGATCCCGTGGGCCAGCTGTTGACCACCCCGGTCATGAAATACGAAGGAGGGGTGAGAGAGATCTCGAATTTATTATTTTTCCTGATTTACTCTGGGCCCAGTAAACTCGCCTCTCGGAAAGCGATTCAGTTAAATAAATAATGAAGTTGATTATATATAAACGCTTTTCTTTTATTAAGCAGTTTTCTTTTATTCGTTAATAAATAGCATATATAATTAATAATCGATCTGCTGGATGGATTTGGAGGATTGCAAATCTCTTCAGATCACGGAATGGATGCATGTCAACTGTAGGGTTGGTATGGTATTAACCTTTGACCGGTTTTTACCGCTTTTGGAAAAACCAAATATAGGCCTGGTATAATTATTTCATAACTATTAAAATATTTTGTGATTAAGTTCTTTAGTCGTGTGAATAATAACCAAAACACTCAAGTGGCGTACGAATGATTATCAAATCATTTTATCGACTCGTTGCACATTTCCAGATAGCTTAAGTGAACGGAAAAGTACATATCTAAATCATTTGAACGACCCGCGGAACGTCTCCACTTCATTTAATTTGCACGCTGTTCTATGTGGAGTGCAGATGACTTAGGTGAATGACATGTATTTTCCAGATCACTCCAGAAGGCAGCGCCACGCTTCGAAATATTTTTAGTGACTTGCAGCATATTTATAGTTCAGGTAAGTGGCCCCTGCACTTTTATAATCTAGATCTAGCACTTCCAGATCATTTTGATTGCTTTCTACACATTTCCAGGTGTCTTAAGTGGCCCGCGGCACATTTTCAGATTAATGAAGTGAATATGATCACTCATATGGTCAATCACTCGGCTACTCATGCACTCAATGACTCACTTGGTGACTCATACGGTAAATTATTCAATCACTATCACTTAGGTCACTGGTACATTCAGTTACTCTGCCACTCATATGGTCAATCACTGATCTGTAAATGTTCTTTGCGTCATTTAAGTGATCTGTAAATGTGCTTTGCGTCATTTAAGTGATCTGTAAAGGTGTTTTGCCTCATTTAAGTGATCTGTAAATGTGCTTCGTGTCATTTTAGTTATCTGTAAATGTACTGCGTACCTCTAAAATGATCATCCAGTGCAAAACACAAGTTTTTTGCTAGTTTTATAAAAGGTGGCCAGACGTCCCGGTTTTTAGCTAATCACTGTCACGACATCAGTTTGTGTCGGTTCTTGTCATCGCCTAATCAAATCACGGCACGATGACCATATTTCGTTAGAAAAATATGAAAAACTAGAATTTTATGAATAAAAATACGGGATATCACTGAGAATGTTGGCAAAATTACAAACTGTGTTAAAATTTCTGAAAAAGGGGCGAGAAATGACGGGACAGTGGAAATCGCGGTGAATTGAACTGTAATTAACCGAAAAAATGCTAAGCGTGTGGCAAACACGCGAGATGAGAATTTAATAATTATTATAGTCGTAATTATCAAACTATTTTTTACGATTTATAAAAATCACCTTCATTTACGGTTTCAGTAAAATATTCAAATTCGAATTAGCTTCGTTGTAATGAACATGAAAATTGCATAAATGAAGTCGGGACAATAAAATTTACGTGAAAGCACGAGAATGTCCCGTAAAATACGGGATACGTGGTTGCCCTACTGATAATATGCGGTGAATTTTGGTGGTTCCCGTCGAATTGTTTCAAACATTTTACTTTTCCTGAAAAGATGAAAAAAACACTGATTTATATTTTCAATGCCATTTCCACACGGTTGTCACAAAAGTGGCTTTAAATACATTTATTGCAATTTTAAAATTAATTTTCCAGTTAATGCTACTATGCTGTTATATTAAGGATGACCGTACGTCTTGTATTTCTCGGAACATCCCGTATTTTCACGTCATTTTGGCCATCCTGTGACTTTTTGGAAGATGTCCCTTTTTTTTCTACGAAATCTCAATCAACTTTCATTCTTCATTTTGAAATCAAGTATTAAAACTATCTCTTCCCAACTCATAAACCATAATACGATAATTACGACTATCAAATAGGAATATTCATCTCACATATGGCCCATGATACACATGCTACTAAATTCGCAATTCTAATAATTTTCACGAATTCGAATGACTAATTAGTTAATCGATTATGATTTCAATTAGCATCAGGATGGCAAGTTTATAAATATCAGAAAATTCACAATTTTACTAGTTTTCACGAATTTCAATGACTAATTAATTAACTAATTATGATTTTAATTAGCATCGGGATCGTTGTGATTGATAAATTAGAAAAGTCGCAATTTTACTAATTTTAACGAATTTGAATGACTAACTAATTAACTAATTAGGATCGTAATTAGCATCAGGAACGATGTAATTAATAAATGACAATCTTTCGAATTTATGAAAGTTTGATAAATCGCATTACTAATTATCATGAGTTTGAATGAGTAATTAGTTAATTATGATTTTAATTTTCATCAGGATCGTTGTGATTAAAGAATGTTAAGATTTAAAAATTTATAAAAAATCAGAAAACTCACAGCATTTACCAAAGTGCGTGGTGAAAGTCCGAAATGTATTTGTTTACAAGCGATTTCCGGCGTTTTACCGTAACATATATCTATGTAATTATATATAATATTATATATGTATATATATATAAATAATTAATTAATTTATATATATATATATATATAAAATTATCGAAACAAGCTACAATAGAGACATGGTTATTTATCATTATCTTAACACAGCGCCATCTGTGATTCATTATATTAAAAAAAAGTGTGAATAAAATATAATATATATATATATATATAATATAAATATATATAAATAAACTTTAACGTTGAAAAACTGCAACAAGTTGCGGTGTGACGGCTCCGTCCCTATTTGTGAGATTGACTTGACTTGACTTTATTATCTAGGATTTTTAGCATCTAAGGCTATTCCTTGTAGGGAAGATGACTCTCTCTGGTGAGTGAAAGTTACAAGTGATAAGAAATACGCATGCCATTTTCTATTATAATTTTGCCGGAAATACGGCACAAGATTTCCAATGCCAACTGTCACAAAATTGGTGATTACGTCATAACTTTGCAAAGTCACCGATCATTGCTGAAATTCCAAAAAATTACGGAGTGGTGGGGAAATGAAGGGCTACATTAAATAAATGTAGTTTGTGGGGGGGGGGGGGGGGTTTGAGTAATACCAACATCTCTGTGAAATCGGATTCCAAATTTGATAATATTCCGGGACGGAATTTGAGTAATATTTCTTTTAATTGTATTCTAAGTGTTCTGGAACTTTGTCCAGGTCACTCATGTGATCTGTAAATATGTCATCACTCACTCGCTCTCATTTACTTACTTGTTCACTCATACGGTCAATCACTTGGTCATTCGCTTGATCACTTACATGGTCACTCATACCGTTAACCACTCACTCATTTACTTGATCACTCATATGGTCAGTCACTCGGTCACTCATACGGTCAATCGTTTCGCCACTCATATGGTCAATCGTTTCGCCACTCATATGTTCAATCGTTTCGCCACTCATATGGTCAATCACTCGGCCACTCATGCACTCAATCACTCATTTGGTCACTCATACCAAGGGCGTAGCGAGGCGGAGGGACTTGGGGGTCTGGTCCCCCCCCCCCCCCGAAATGTGAGAAAATGACCCAAAAAAGGGGAAAAGATGGCCAAATCCACTGTTCTGTCACTTTGCTCCCTTCCCCCGAAATGAGAGTGGTCCTCCCCCGAACAAAATTTCTGGCTACGTCCCTACACAAAAAATTCCAAATTTGAGGAAAATTCAGAATTAATAAAAGAAACAGTTCCAGGATTGATGAAAGCTTTCAGGAACTAGGGCTTCCCTGTTTGATTCTGGGCTTTGGATCACTTCTACCCACAACTAAAAACAAAATTAATTTAATCGCCAATGGGCAAACACCTATTTTGGTATGCCCTCTATTTCGAGTTGAGAAGAAAGTTAATTTGGCGATTAGTTCATATGCTTTATATTTACTTTCCCTTTTCTATTATCATGAGTGCTGGGCCTTTTTTAAGCGTGGCGCTCCTCGGTGCAACCGCATCTGTTGCAAACCCCTATGGGCAGGTCTGAGGACATGACCTTTAAATTGTAAAATTACGGAAGTATTAAATTGTAAGTAATAATTTCAAGTATTTATAAATACTTTTTTGTAAGTTAATTTATTACGTATGCATACATTGTAAAATTCAAGAACGTATTTAGTTGATAGATGGAAGTTTTTTTGCGTGCTCAGGATCAGGGGCGTCGGAACTGTTTCGAACCTGTGGGTGCCAGTCTTGAGATTCATATAGGAAATTTCGATTTTTGAATCAATTCTGTGGGTGCTCGAACCCGCTCTACAAACTTCCGTGGGTGCTCGAGCACCCACAGCACCCCCGGCTCCGACGCCACTGCTCAGGATCTTCCATATGGAAAAGAAATATCAATTTTATTTTAAATACCCGAGATGTCCCTTCTATATTATTCTAATTAGCATAGCAGTGCCTCTTTCCCGCTATTTTTGTTATATTTGACATTGTGGACACCATATGTAGTTGCCGGAGGTGATAATGACATTTAAATTGAAGTAGCTATTTATCCATAGTTAAATTTTATTTGACTCCACTAAGACTGTTCAATTCTAGATACGGTTAAATATACGGTTTATTAATTAGAAGAAACACACGGCACGTTAACACAAATATACGAAATAATAATACACGGACACACAGTCAAAAGACATCTCTACTCTGCAAGAAACCAAAGCCTTCTCTGCCAAAAAGCGGAAGAGAGGCTAAGAAAAGGCGCGCGCACATAACGAGGTGTTGGCAGATTTATGCTATTCGAAACCAACACCTACACACTCTTGCCGACAGCATCGCCACAGTACTCCCCCACGAGTCCGAAGGACGTTAAGCTTGATAAGGTGTTACAAAACGGACTTTCCGTCCGGACCTCGTGACGAAGCCCTGTGGCGAGGCTGGGGCATTACATATAGATGATTTGCGAACATTAGATTCTTTGCATTCGAGAGAATTAAACAAAAATGCAGGTTTTAAACGATCAATAGAAATACACGTAGATTCATTATTGATACGCAAAGTAAAAAATTTATCAGTCCTATTCAAAACTTCATAAGGTCCTTGGTAAGGCTGCTGTAGCGAACGCCTTACAGTGTCAACCCTCACAAAAACGTGTGTGGATCTGGCCAAGTCCTTGTGCACAAAAATGTTTTTTGAGGAATGATTGGACAAAGGCGAAGGACGAAGCTTTGACATAGTCATACGCAAGTTCGTGACATAATCAGATTTTGAGGTGTGCTTACCGGAATCTTTGAAGAAGTCTCCTGGTAACCTCAGAGATGTTCCGTAGACCATGTCCGCCGGCGTAGCACCAAAATCAGGTTTGAAACTTGAGCGTATCCCGAGTAGAATGGTAGGAAGAACGTCAACCCATCTTTCAGTGGCGTGACACATGATGGCAGCTTTCAAGTCCCTGTGGAATCTCTCGATGGCTCCATTGCTTTGTGGGTGGTAAGCGGTAGTACGCACCCTGTCCACACCCAGCAACTTCGCAAGAGATCGGAAGAGTTCAGATTCAAACTGAGAACCCCTGTCCGTAGTAATGCGTTCTGGAACGCCAAAACGGGAGATCCAATTCGACAGGAAAGCGAATGCCACAGTTTCAGCAGTCTGATCGGGTACAGGAATAGCTTCCGGCCATCTGGTGAATCGGTCACTGCAAGTCACAACGTAGCGATTTCCTTTACTTGGTGGAAGTGGACCCACGATGTCAATATGGACATGCGAGAACCTTGCGGAAGGTAATCCGAATGCACCAATAGGAGAATGTGTGTGACGACCAACTTTGGATCGCTGGCAATGGATGCAAGTTTTGCACCACTCTTTGCAGTCCCTTTCTAAAAATTTCCAGATGAATCGTCTGCGAACCATTTCAGTAGTAGCTTTGGCACCAGGGTGGGAGAGGTTGTGCACTGCATCAAAAATAGCGCGGCGAAACGTTGACGGTACGTAAGGTCTAATTGAACCAGTGGAAACATCACACTGTAGAGTGACTTCAGGAGAACCGAAAGTCATTGGTTTTAACTCGAGACCTGAGTCCATTTCACGAAGTAATCGCAATTCTTCCTCATCCTGAGCGCGAGCCATCTCGGCGAAATCGATACTAGGAGGTATTTCAATTTCCGATATTCTTGAAAATGCATCGGCTACTGCATTTCGATCGCCTGAAATGTGCTTGATACGGGTTGAAAATTGACTAATGAATTCTAGATGACGAATCTGCCTAGGTGAACATTTTTCACTTTTTTGGGAAAATGCATAGACCAATGGTTTGTGGTCTGTGAGAATTTCGAAGTCAGATCCCTCCAGCATATGTCGAAAATATTTAATTGCTGAATATATCGCTAGCAATTCTCGATCGTACGCACTGTATCTGCGTTCAGCTGAAGTTAGCTTACGCGAGAAGAATCCTAATGGCTGAGTTTGATCATTAACTGCTTGATTCAAAACTCCGCCAATCGCGAAATCAGACGCGTCCCAGCTACTTTGTGAGATGCGAAACTTGTCGAATAACACAATCAGTGATGATGTTTTGAGCACATTATGGCAGCAAAGATTACCCGTCAGTGTTCAACAAATTTTGTCGATTTGTCGGGATCCTCTTGACTCTTTAGCTCTGATAGCTGATCGCATATTAGAAGCTTCGAGTTTCAACGCTGTCGTTGAAACTCGAAACGTCTCGCAGAGTAGCTGGGACGGTTTTTTGTCGCCTAGCTCGCACTCATGAAAAAGAGATTTCAAGCGAGCAGTTTCAGATTGAGCAAATCGGGAAAGAATACGTTTCTTTAGAGTCTCATATAAATCGTGTGAGGGAGGATTACGTACTAAATCACTCACGTAAGACAAGATTTTTGTGTCGAGAACGGAAATCACCGAATGAAACTTCGTCTTATCCGCGGTAATGCCTGCCGTGATAAACTGGGATTCCACTTGAAGGAACCATAAATCAACGTCGGCTTCCCAAAATGGAGGCGCACGGAATGAAACACGTAAGACTTCGGTTCCCGAAAGGGAAAGTTCAGTCTGACTAGCAGTTGCTTGCGGATTTGCCATAGCGAAAGAATGAAGACGGCAATAGTCCTACGAAAGAGAGAAATATTCACTCACCACGAAACTGAAATTAAAATCCACATTGCAGAGAGGTATTCATGATTCGTTGTAACGAATCCGATAGTCCTGAGTCACCAGTTTGTGGACACCATATGTAGTTGCCGGAGGTGATAATGACATTTAAATTGAAGTAGCTATTTATCCATAGTTAAATTTTATTTGACTCCACTAAGACTGTTCAATTCTAGATACGGTTAAATATACGGTTTATTAATTAGAAGAAACACACGGCACGTTAACACATATATACGAAATAATAATACACGGACACACAGTCAAAAGACATCTCTACTCTGCAAGAAACCAAAGCCTTCTCTGCCAAAAAGCGGAAGAGAGGCTAAGAAAAGGCGCGCGCACATAACGAGGTGTTGGCAGATTTATGCTATTCGAAACCAACACCTACACACTCTTGCCGACAGCATCGCCACAACATCCGCATTTTTTTAGCATCTTTCTTTTTTCCGGCTGTCACTTTGGGCATTTTGCCTGTTGTGGCCTTTGTAATGGTATCGCGGAATTTTTTTGTGAATCGCGTATTGCGTTTCATTACACATTGCATCGTGTATTTTGGTGTAGCTCGTGACTAAGCGGTATTGTAAAACTGCTGTGCATCACGTATAGCGATGTATTATTTACGCATTGTTGGGTGTCGTGGTTGGATATCATCGTTCTGTGTAAATACACGATAAGAGTTGGTAACAATTATCGTGTTGCATCGCGTATTGTGTTGTCTCGTATTGGGGACGGTACTGTGGAATTTTTGTGCATCGCGTAGTACGCGCTTTATTACGTATCCTTCGGTAGTCGTAGCTTAATTATGTAGTGTATCTCGTCTTGTGTTGTATTGCAGGTGGTGTACCTCGCATTGAGATGTATTGTTGCGTATCGCTTATTGCATTGTGATGTTATGCGTATTGTGCTCTTTGTAATGCGGATTGAGCGTTAGGGGAAATCGCTTATTGGGATATAAAGTTTACTGCGGTGTATCGATCATTATGGTTCATTGCATTGTTGGAGTAGAAAGTGAATTTTTGTTTAATGTGTATATATTGCATGGTGAGATATAATCCGTATTGGGAGCTTTGCAGACATACGATGATTCTGTATTTGCGTCCTGTTATTACCCATTCGTCCAGGGGGCGACTCTTGGGGCTGTGCGGAGGGTAGATTTGTTTTTCTCTCATTTTTAAAGGTATTGTATTTAGCAGTAATAAAGAGAAATACTTTTTCATATGCATGGAAAATCAGTAGGAAATCCGTATGAAATGCATAGCTTTAGTGTCATGAGCAAGACCTGGATGTTTTTGACCTACAAAATCCTGAAAAATGACCCAAAAACTCGTATAAAATGCCTTGAACACTAAAAGAAAAATTCCCAAAAAATGAAAAAAAAAACCTTAAATAGCAAAACAAATTTGTATAGAAACTGCGCTAGTTTCTAATCTACATTATATTGACTAGCGGTAAAAGAAAAAAAAATCTTATATACGTTTCTGTTGCAAATCAACATTCTTATCATTAGATTTCATCAACAATTGAAAATGGAATTTTTCAAATAAACAATTCATAGTTTATGAGTGGGTTAGGAAATCTATACACGACAAAATAGAAATTTCTGAAAAGGCGAGATAAACTTCTCTCAACATCAGCAGATGCTATTGGGCATATTTGGAGGTGGGGGAGAAAAGAGATCTACTCACAGTGTTAATTTCTATTCGATTTCAATACTTTAGACCAGCGATTCTCAACTTTTTCTGACTCGCGGATCCCTTCTTAGTATATTATTTATATGGCGGTACCAGTTAGGCCTCTTTTTTTTTTAATCAAATTTACTGATTTATTTTTTTAATCCTCGAGTGGCCACGGAGCACCGGTTGAGAACCGCTGGTTTAGACGTTCCCGTAAAGCAGCGGTTCTCAACCTTTTTTGACTCGCGGAGCCCTTTTTAGTAAAAAAATTATATGGCAGAACCCCGTAGGCCCATTTCTGAATTATTCATCAAAGTTACTGATTTATTTTCACTATTTGAAAATATTTATAATTTTTTTTTAAATTTTACTGGTTTTTTATTTTTCTCAAGCGGCCACGGAGCCCCCGGAGAGTGCACAAAGAGCTCCGGGCTTTACAAGTCCACTTTTTCCCCTTGTATTTTTTCGAATTTCATGATAGCAAATAGGCCCACCCTACTTTTAGCACACTGACGTTATCTGCGAGGACTGAATGGTGGAAAACATAACGCTGCAGATTGATTTTATGTTCGTCATCAGTTCTTCAATATTCCCAAGGCAAAATAAAGCTTACGAAATCTTACTGTATGCAGCATTCTTATGGATAAGAATCATTCAACGTGAACTTGAAGATTTCCAAATTCTCTCTTTATTATGCAAGTACTAATTATACACTAATTCCTATCTCCCAACATCCCATATAGGATCATAATTTCATGAATTCACTTTCATTTATTGTTTGATTTAGTGTGGCCAGAAGCTCTTGGAATTTTTACTGTTTTACTTGGAATCGATTTTAAAATTTGCCATCTAGAAAGGCAGTTAAGTGATAAAAGAAATGTTTCTTTTTACGGCAAAAAAATTTCTTAACGTCCTTTTTATTTAAAAAATTCAAATTCATCCTGAAAAGTGAAAAGTTTTGAAAAATGTAAATTTCATCAACATTGGGTCATGGTCATGACCGAGTGTTTGTATTTCAGCCCAAAAAATAATAATAATTTCTCCACAAATGGTGATAGACCGGAGCTGTGCTATTTCAAGTGTGTGCGCATTTCTTGGCAATGTAGTCAAATAGCATAAATGAAGTATATCAAAGGAAGTTCTACTCGTGGCAATTTACGTCATGTGTCAACTCGGCTTATATGTGACAATGACACATGAATGATGAATTATAAGCTTTGAATAGGCTGACTATATTTCCTCGAGGAAAATTGGGATTCTAAATACGGGACATCGCCAAAAATGACGCCAAAACTAAAAGTTGCAAACATTGGTGAAATTACTGAAAAACTACAATGGCGGGAAATGAAGCATTACTGTGAATTAAAATGAATTCCACGAAATATAACGTTCACCAAGATAAATGGCACCACATACAGTCAGACTTGGTTATAACTAGGTTGACCATATTAGAAATACGGGATATTGAATATTATGGCTGGAAACGATGCCAACTCGTGGCTAAAATGCCAGAAAACTCAAGCGCGGTAAATGAAGCGTCACTTCAAATTGCAATGAATTAAAAAAAATAAACATGTCTTATGAATATATTCTTGTTTGTAGTCGTATTTATAGTAATGTAATTTGAATTGGGAAGATAATGTGAATCGCTGATTTGAAGAACGAATTGAAGGATAAAAAGACAAATTCGCGTCGTTGAAAGTACGGGACATTTTTTCCAATGAAAGTCGGGACAGACAGAAAAAACCGCGACTGTCCAACACCACACATGCCTCGGAACCGGAATGTGACGGTCGGCTTTACTACAAGACTTTCTCCTCCCTCTTTTAAAAATACGATGAATCATTCCTTTTGTGTTTAGAACTACTAGATAGATTCCAGGGCAAATGAAACCTCGCTACAACGATACTCGATATAATCCTCCACAACATTATTTTTAAAATCTGGTTTGAAATTGCCTATAGTCTAAGGTTTGACTCCTCTACTGTGAAAAAGTCCTCTCTAACGATATTTTTTTGAAATGGCTAGAAACCATCTATATTACGCTCAAAAATCGTCACTTTACAGTGAACAGCTGAATTTTATAAATCAACTAATATATAATTTATTAGTTGATATTTATTATAAATTTCATGTCGTGAAATAAATACTTAAAAATGCATTTTATGAAGATACAATTCAGAAGAGATACCAACGTCATAAATATGGTAGCAACTGATAATATTGTCAAATCTAGAATTAACGAACATCGTTAGAGCGTAAAACCAGGAATTCCTTTATAACGAAATTTCATTAACCGAGTTCGTTATAACGGGATTCGACTGTATATGCAATCTCTCAATATAACCTCTCTCTCTACAACGATATTTTTTCTTTTCCCCCAAAGTAATAGCATCTGAATTTTCAATGGACGTTTGTTGCAGCTGTTAAATAACACTACCTTCATAAGAAAAAAAATGCAGCAAAACTAAAATAATGCTAGTTCCTGCAACAACAAATACTTCCGTTTTTTTAGTGCAATCTTTGGCAGCAAAGTATTTAGATATTAATATTTCAACATTGCCTTCTGGCCATTTACTGTATTTTCATCACAGACGGGAGGAGGGGAAGGATTGGAGAAAAATCCAACAAAAACCATACAGTCAAGCACAACAGTAATTATCCAAACCCCCCCCCCCTTCCCCCATCGATGCTGACGTAATGCTTGAATGGCCCCATATTACCAACAACTAAAATCCAGTAGCGGGAACCCAATACGCAGGTTTTTAGTAGGGTCTCGGACTGGATTCATCTCGGGCTTCTGTTGTCACAAATTTTACATTAATAAACAGCAAAAACAATGAGCTTCATCCAGAGCCTCCGAAATGGAAACCTGTCACTTTCCATGGACCCTTGTCACACTCCCACCCATAAGAGCCATGGAAAGAAAACCATTCTATTTATTTTACCAACAAATAATGTCCAGGGCCCCCACCGACCCGGTACCCACTACTTAGACTTTTAGTGGATTTATCTCGGGCTCCCGCTGTTGCAAATTTGACTATGTTGGGCAAAAAAAAAAAGATTCATTCGGAGCCCCGAAATGACACCTGTCAACTTCCCCAAGGAGGCCATCGACCTGTCAAAAATTTCCCCTGTGGGAGAAGCCACGAAAAACTTTCATTATTATTTATTTCACCAACGAATAAAATCCAGGGCCCCACATCCAATAGCCGGAACTGAATACTCAGAATTTTTAGTGGGGCCCCAGATTGGATTTATCTCGGGCTTCCGCTGTTGCAAATTTTACAATGTCAATTAACAAAAAAAGCAATGAGATTCATCCGAGGTACCCGAAATCAAACCTGTCCACTTCCCCATGGCAACGCTGGAGCCCTTGTCGGACGACGTTTCTGTGAGGGACACTAATAATTTTCACTTGTATTCATTTTACCAGCAAAATAAAATAAAGAGCCCCGAACCCAATACTCACATTTTTAGTGGCGCCGTAGACTGGATTTATCTCTGGCTTCCGCTATTGCAAATTCTTCAATGTTAAAACAAGAAGAAAACAATGTGATTCATCAAGAGCCTCTCGAAAGAAAACCGGTCAAATGCCGGTCGTGAAGCCTACAAGGAGATCCAGCAGACATAGAACAACAAGGGAGTGGCCACCAGAAACCCCCTTGACAGTGACACGGGCTTTGAATGAAAGCGATTTACCGGCGAATTGAATTCAGTCGTCATAAAAAGCTCAGGACGGGTTACAATTAGTAACTATAACCGACTTCTCGCTAGGGTTCACAAGCAAGTATCGCTGCTTATCATTAACCACTTACCCGTGCTAGCCGACGCACGGGCTAATTTAAAATGTTAATTAAATAGTTAATGATCAGCAGCAATATAATCATATCTAGATACATAATCTAGTTCAGTTACATAATGTATCTAAAAACTAGGTTAAATTGATTACATGAAAATATTCAAATAAGAGCTTTTAAAAAAATTAATTTCAAAAAAAGTTAATAAGTGAATCAACATTTTAGGATTTGTAAATTAAAAAATTCAGCGCAATTATCTGTAATTGTCTATCATTTCTAGTCATAGACATCTGAATATAGAATGAAAATATAAAGGACCTGCCATTTCCAGAGCAGAAAAAAAATTAAAAACCCGTGAGGCAGGTGATTAAAGAATAGATTCAACATCAAAACTCTGTGCCGAAACGGATAGAACACATGGGTTGATAATCTTTAAGTCCATTGTCCCTGAATTTCTGACCAGCCCTTCACAGTTGGCTACGGAGTTTCCGGGGAAAAATCTTCGGAGATTGATATTGGAATATTTTTTAATTTGAAGGCGTTTTTGAGAAGAACACGGAAAAACAACAGCCAGCGCCACCGACTGGCAGAATTCTTCGAACATTCTTGAACAACGAACCAGAGCACGCAAACGTTGGCAACTTATCGCCGGAAAAAAATCGTCAATTTGACGTGTCCCTTATACCAAAGCTGTTCCAATGTTTGTCTTTACTGCCATCTAGTGTGTTTATGCGGAACAGCAAGCATTCTACAATTTTTTCTCTTCCCGGCTTTTGCGAGAAAATGTATTGACATAAACACACTAGATGGCAGTAAAGATAATATATATTAATAATATATACGCGTCATCTATATAACGTAATTGTGCTACATGAATGTTCATGAACTACAGAATTTAATTCATAAAATTTGAAATTAGAATGAAATTTCAAAATAAATCGCTAATTTTTTCTTCATTCCCAAATTAAACTAAATAAACTAATCAAAAGTGCAAAAAAAAAAGTGTGTTTTGTAAAGTTCAACATTTAAACAAATTTATTTATTGTATATAAATTATCTTAATTTACGTTGTCATTCATAATTCATGGAAACATTCAAAACGAACGAGCTTATTTCATTGAGCTTCGTTCATGACAATTTGAGATTAATTGTTACATTTTAAACTTATCTTGCCATAATGTTTCAAACGAACGAGCATATTTCATTGACCTCCGTTCTTAATATGTTTAAATGAACTGAATCCTTGTAAACGGCAGTAACGAGTGATCTCGCCTCTTATAATACCATCGACAAGCCCATTATAAGAATGATTGTCTCAATGGAATCTTTTTTTCCCCCTATACGCCTTGGTTTGAACCTGCTGAAAATCTGAATAAAGCCTGCTTAAATTAAAAACTATATGGCATCTGGAAATAATGTTTAGAGGTTTCAAATTGCCGCTCAAAGGGTTAATTGTGGATCGGTTGGACGGAAGTAAGAAGTACCATGTAAACATGTGTTTTTCAAAACAAGAAAGTGGACTTTACTTAACTTTAAAGTGTCAAAATGGAGGTACGTCGTTCTTGCTGCAAGCCCTTCAATAACAATCGGCTCCACTTAATCGCGTAACGGATAACCTGATAACCCACTTAAAAAGATGAAAATCCTCTGGAACCGAAACTTCTCCTATAGAAAGACAATGTTAAAGTTGCTTCTTAAAGTGATAATTTCTAAAACTTTTCCTCGCCTTAATCGAATATTACAATTCACACGACAACTGTAAATACAAAATCTCCGCATTTTTAGAGGGGAATAAAATTCGTGCAATAAATATATTGAAATGGAAAAAGATTTAAAAAATTTTCCAATCCATTTCTTCTGAATCTCAAATCTCTACGTCGGAAAAGCCAAGTCATCATCATACGGTGTGACATCTTCGTTTTCATCTTAAACTGTGCTGACATCACCGTCGTCAATTTCAAAGAGGATTTCGTCATCGGTTCCGTCCATCGTGTAATTGATACACCACTTTTTTTAAACAGTTTGATCTTTGATCAGCATTTCCGTGGCAACGGAATTCCACGCTTTATGAACTAAACTGGCACACGAGGACAATGCCGGGTTTCTTTATCTTCGGAACTCAGCCATTTGACACATAAGTAACTTAAATAATCTTTAAAAAAGGCTCACTCAATTGAAGGTTATTATTCCCATCTAAATTCTGTAAAATCGGCGTTTGTCCACTGGGTTTTATCTGCTTAGTTTGAAACATAGCTACAAAAATTACTCTACTGACTAGTGAACATCTAAAAGTAGTCCAATGACGTCGCGGATCTTCAAGCTTGTCGCGCGGAGGCCATATACAGACGCTGTATGATTTAGTAAAGTGGAGGGTCGATATTTTCTCCTCAAAAACCGTGTATAAGTCGGTCCCCCTCAAATTAAAGAACAAATTTTTCAACAAATATATAAACTGGGCTTATACACGAGTGTACAGGGTGTACATAGCAAACAGGGGCGTATGGCATTTTACTGGTGAACCGTTGATGCTAGAGGTATACTTCCAATTAGGAAAAAGTTTCCAAATAACGAGTAGTACTCAGATATGCCATTCATATTTCAAGGGGTTGTATAATTATTAAAATAAAAAAACTATTTTTTACATCTTCTACATGTGTCCATAAACCCATAGAACGTTGTCTTGACGTCAACAAAAAAAAAGTTTCACGTTTCCAAGTACAATATTATCTGAGATATTTGAAGGCGAGGAAAGTTGGGGGGAAAAACAGAGTGCTGAAAAAATCGTTTGACCTGCATTTAACACTGTTTTCCCTCGTTCTTCCCATTGGAATATCTCAGTGAATATTGCAATCATCAGGAGAGACTGGGCAACAAATTTACAATGGGGTTGTTGAGCACTCAACAACGCCCTTTTCTGCTCTCTCAACACCTTATACTAGACCAGACCAGAATGAAATTTATTTTCCCGGGCCATCTGCGGGCTTACAAATTGTAGCCTTGGGGGCTACGTGTGAAGGGAAAGACAAGAGAGTTGGTGTGTAAATGAGTGCATGTGTAAGAGAAGAATTTTGTCAAATCCGGGTAGGGTCAGTTTAACTTTAACGACTGGTCTGGTCCACAACTTTCTGCTAGTAATTTTAAAAGTTGAAGAAGACAGAGAAATTAAGCTGTGAAGAAATAAATTGTTTTTGTTGCCCATCTTCCGCCGTGACAATGCGACAATTTTTGTGTTTCTTTGTTTTTTTTGGGGGGAAAATGAGAGGAAAGAAAAGCGGGGGGATAGAAGAAAATGGGTTAGTTTTTTTAGGGGGAAGAGGGTGGCATGGGAAGGGTGGAGGAACATGAAATTACACAAGCAGCAACAACAACAACAAAAAGTGATATTCTCTTGCTCTGATTGCCGATACTTGAAATTTCAGGTGAAAATTGTTTAGAAAAAACGTCATGGCTAGAGAAAATATTCCGTCCCTTTGGGCAAATTTTGAGAAAAACACTATGTGAAAATTATCTGGGACATAAAATACGAAAATAACTTGAGTAAAAATACTTGAATCTGGGTTAAAAAGTTTTATTTACACCGTATACAATATACCTAGCGGGCGGGGCCCCCCGTTCCTTTGCACGCGACTCATGAGCGGTTCATCTTTTCGAACCGTGGGAGACGAGCGACCAGTCCCGAAGCAGATAATGCTTGCAGGGAGGCCGACTTTACTCGTTAAGCCTTTTTTGGTGTAAGTGAGGGAAGCCCATCGCGACTATAGTAATAATAAAAAAACATGCTCTTTTTTTTTTTTTTGCCATCAGCGCCCTCTGACGAGGAAGAGATGGAGAAGCAGCTGTTGGCGGCGAGCCAAGCTCTTCTCCTGCCTTCTTTTCCCTTTTTTCTCTCTGCGTGACCTTCAAGGGGACATCCGTGACGTCAGAGGAAGGGAGCGAAATGTCATTTCTTATAGCCACTATAATTTATAGTAATTATTTATAGTAATATATATAGAATTATCAAGTCGCCTTATCTCTCTTCTTTCGCGTGTTTATGCTTTCTTCTCGGTCCGCGTCGAACAATGCTATGGTATTACGTTTCTTGGGCCCTTCAACAGGGAACGAATTTTTTGCTTCTCGATTAAAATGCTATATTAATACAACATGTTATTTGCAATACGGGGGGGGGGGGGGGAGAGAAATTATAGATCGTGCCACTAAAAAGACCAGATTTGCTTTGGTCTCCGGAAAGGTCCGTATTTCTTCAGTGGAGTAGTCAACAATGCTTCTGATATGGGGGGTACCTTGATTCGCTCATTCTGTCAAACTGATTAAGTTCAAGGATGTATGGCCAAAGATGTGAGATTTGAAAGGTATGTGCGGATGTTCATGTTTCGCAAAAACCAAGGGGGATTTCATTAGCTGTCTCAGAATTATGGGCTGCTTCTTTATGAGCATTGTATAATATTTTATCATGTGTATATATTGTTTATAATTTTTGTAATTGCATTTTTAATTGGGTTGCTTTATTTTTGAAATATATGACATCCATATTTGTTATGGGCATCTTTTTCTCAGCCAGGTGGCTGAGCAGGGTCGCTGGGCATTTTGCCTGTTGTGGTGTTGTATTTGTATTTATTTGTATAATTTTGTTCTGTCGAATTTCAAGTCCTTTGATGTTTAGTTTGCGGGCATGGGCCCAAACTTGGGAAGCATAGAGCGTTGTGGGGCGGAGAATGGATTTGTAAAGTATGGTTTTGTTGTGAGTGGAGAGTTTCGCTTGTGGGAAGGTGATTCTGTTTAACATGCCCATAATGTTCACTGTCTTGTTTCGGGCCATTTGAACATGTTCTCTGAAAAGAAGTTTTTTGTCCAGGATGCAGCCGAGATATTCAACTGTTGATGCTGGGATTAGCCCGAGTCCACCAAAAATAAGTGGGTATCTGGGAAGTTTCTGTTTGTGTGAGAACCACACACACATGAATTGACATTTGTTGTAATTGATGCGGACGTCGGATTCTGTGCACCATTGCTCGATGTCGTGGGCGGCATCCTGCAAGTTCCAAAGCGCGTAGGAAGCTCGTCGGTGGCTGCAGAGGCCTACTGCGTCGCCCGCAAACAGGACAAGGATGCTGTTTCTTGGAGAAGGGAAATCGTTGATGTATAGGAGGAACAATTGTGGGCCTAAGACGCTTGCCTGTGGGACAGAAGCCCGTACGGGTCTGACTGAGGATAGGTCTTGGCCAATTTTTACTTGGTAAGTGCGGCCCATAAGGTAACTGAAAAAGAACAGAATATAATATGGTTCATGTTTATTAATTTGGAGAGGAGAGTTGCGCATTCGCACTTGTCAAAGGCTTTTGAGATGTCGCAAAAGAGGGCTGCAACAGAGTCCTTGTAGTTAAATGTGTTGGTTATGTATTCTGTGATCCGGAGCAACTGTGTGACACATGAATGTTCTGGACGGAACTCATGTTGCTCAGGGCGCAAAACATCATTTGTTTCTATGTATTGTGACAGCCTGTAGGCCACTACTCTTTCAAATAATTTCGAGAAATTTTTAAGAAGTGAGATTGGCCTGTACGAGGAGGCTTCGTCTGGATCCGTCCCGGGTTTGTGGATGGACCGTGTGATCGCGTGTTTCCATGGGGACGGAAAATGGTTTTTGTTGATAGAAGCATTAAAGATGTTGGCGAGGGAGGTCAGGTGTGCTGGTGCCATGAGCTTAAGGGCCTTGTTACTGAAGCCATCGGCACCCGGGACATTTTTAGCATCCAATTTTTTGATTAGGTACTTGATCTCTTCTTCAGTTGTTACTTCCATGTGGCCCAGGTTGTTTTCTCTGTAGTGTCGGATGTATGCGGTCACTCTTTGGCAAGTGTTAATGGTCATTTCTCGCGGTTGTGAATTGTTTGGTGAAAATTACCTCTCGTACGAATCAGCAAAAGTTTCCGCAATTTAGAATTCAGTGAAAACAAAAAACAAAGTCATTCCTTTTTTTAATTTTGGTAAGGCGGGAAGGGGGGGGGGCTGCATATTCTCCAGGCTTTCCGTTTTGTGCAGTGGCATTTCCAATGAAGTCTGAAAAGCGATCATTAGTAAAATCCGCGATTCGTTTTGGAGGTGGTTTTTGAGGAGTTTATCAACCCAACACCTTATTAGCTCGCCTTTCGCTCTTTGGTATAAACAAAGTTTCAAAATTCCCGGATAAGAAGCAACACACCAAACCACCGATCATAGGGCTGAAATTTCCCTCTACCAATGAGAGAGAGAGCAAAAAGCAGACACCTTTTTTTTTTCTTGCTCCTTCTGTTTGCATCTCCCAGGAGCATAAACAAATTAGGAAGAGCTCCCGAATGTGAAAGTTGGCCCAATGACCAATGAGAAGGCTTGAAATTTCCCCCCCCCCCGATCCCAGAGACAGGGCTGACGAGCCAGAGCATCACCACCTATAATAGAGATAAGAGGCCTCTGCAGTGTTTGCCATGAACGTCATTCAGACTACTTAGCAAGTTTGCCACATTTCGAAACACAGCATCATATTTCGTTTCTTCTCATTTTGGCGTAGAATATACCTGATTGACTCACAAATACAGCATAGTGATTGGATGTGGGGCATAGAAATCGCCAATTCTGAGCCCGATCATTTCTTTTCCTCGCAACGATATACATAAACAATCTAGTCTTTCTCTTCATATCGGCCCCCCGCGGGCCTATTTAGAGGGCAGCTGTTGCTCGCAAATGGGCAGGTACTGCCAAAAATCGACCTCGCATTTCGATACTGGCACGAGCAGGGAATTTTTTTTTCCCCCTGAATATTCTGAGGGAAAATGGACTACTTACTGACGTCACAAGCAGAGTGCGAAGGCCTTCTATCTCTAGGTGGTGATGGCCAGAGCATCAATATTCTACTGTGCAGTTGAATTTCCGGCGTCAGACGCTATCGCCTCCGGTGTTGTTATTTTAAGGAATGGATTTATTAACAGGAAAAATTCATTTTAACAACCAGATTTTTTGTTAGACGTGGGTGAATAATCTTGGATAAGTATTTATTATGTTATGTTAGATTCAGATTGAGGGCAAGCATGCATTTTGGCGCCCCATTGTGATATTGGAAGATAGGTTAAAATAGGTTAAATTTCCTATCGCAATGAAACGCTTCAACCTTAGATATATCGACATCTATTTTATGAATTCTCTCCCCGAAGAATACAGAGTTTCACGGGACACCATTTCAACATTTGCTAAAAATGTGGGAAATTTTATTTCATCATTTGAATCTTCTTATAAACCAAGCAGAAAACGCATAAGAAATCAGAATTCAGCGAAGTAGAGGAAGAAACTCTTCTGTGGTTCAAATCCCTCGATCTCACTCAATCCTATTATAAGGATCAATAATTCAAGAGAAAACAAAAGATTTCGCAAAAAGTCTCAATCAAGGAAATTATGAATTATCCTAAGTATGAAAAATTTTTACAGAAAATTACAGACAAAACAACTGTGGATGTTAGAGTGGACGCAAAAATTTCTGTTTTAGATGCAGTTGAAATGATTGATTCTGCATGGAACTCAGGCACGAGTGCCACGATTCGGAACTGCTTTCGTCGTGTTAGTTTTTGTTCTGAGTCTTTGGAAAACGATATTTCTCCGAAGATTCCTCCCAGATTAAGTGTGGAGAGTGCACAAATAGCAACTATGGGTGATTGTATCGACGATGAATTTGTGAGTATTGACTCTGATCTTGTAACTTTAGGACCTTTAGCAGTAGACGATATTCTAAAATCAATCACCCAAAGCAAGTGCTTCATGTTTCGAAGAAATAGAATCAAAAAGTTCAGCTGAAGAAGTATCTGCACCATCTCTCCATGATGCACTAAAAACTCTAGATGTTCTACGTCGCTTCCTACGCAGTCAGGAAAAAGCCGAACGATTGCGGTATAAACTGAATAGGGTAGGAGAATTTTTGTTTTCTCTTCGGAAAGAAAAACAAGCAAATATCCTCGATTATTTTTCATGAGGTAAATTTCTTTTATACGTTTTGATTCTATTTTGAAACAACCCCGAATTAAAATTAATGAGAATTAGCATTTTATTTAATACACAATTGTTAGAATGTATATAATTACGTACACAGAAACGATCGGACAAAAATTTATAGTGAGACCCCGCTAACTCGAAATGTTTGTCGATACTTTTGGGGTGTGGACTTACCGAGAGTCTACTGTATAATATATAGCTACATCTAAATTTACACATATATCGAGTAGAGAAAAATTACCTTTTCGGTGAGACAATATACCATGGGGAAAACCAGACTAACCTAAGTTCTCTTATTATTTTGGGCCAAATTGAGTTGGTTTTCCCTTGATATATCATATAACGAGTGTTTCACAAAAGAAAAAAAACTCCAGAAAAATAAATATATGAGGTCTATTCTAGGGAGCTAGTAACTGAAATGTGAATCAGCAAGACTTAAGTTTAGAAAAAAAATTGATGCCTCGTGAAATAATTATTACAACATCTAGACCGGTGTTTCCCAAACTTAATGTTGCAGGGGCGTGGATCCCCTGTAGTGAAAAACAGTGCTCTGCAGAACATTGTACTAGAGAACTCGCTTGTAGCGTCAAAGGAGGACACCACTCGTCGACCTGCTCGGCACCCGAGAAGTGCGTCAAGTGTATCCTGCCACACGCGTCCAGAGACTGCACTAATGTACGAGGGGTCAACAAACCCCAGTGCTCAAACTGGAAAAAGTTCCACACAGCGAACTTTAAAAACTGTGAATTCCCTCCGTACAGCAAAATTACAGGCAAGAAAAGTCGAAGCGCCCAAAACCCGCCCAGGGGCCTCAGAGAGCAGCGAACTCGACTCCCGTGCCGCAACTAGCAGCTGGAATCCCGGAAACCGCTGAAGCTGCCACTTCATACTCTCCTGACACTAGTCTTGACTCGGTAGCAGACCCTCTCGACACCATCCAGCTGGCCTACCAAGATGCTATGGTCAAACTAATCGAACACGACTGCGTTGACTACACCGAAGCCTTCAATACATTGCGACGAGTCTTCTCGCAGGCCCAGTACCAAGTGAGAAAAATCATGCTGGACAAGAAACTGGCAGCCGAAAACAGCAAATGATCCCGGTATTCTAGTCTCCGGCCGGACCCTCTTTTCTTGTCTCTCTCTCTCTCTCTCTCTCTCTTGTCTCGTCTTCCTTCTCCATGTTATTTTTTTCTTATTTTACTCTTTCTCTAAAAAACTCAAAAATCCCAAAAAAATCAAAAATTTTGAAAAAAGAAAAATTTCTCTATTCACCTCTGGACTTTATTTTTTCCTCCTATCTCCTCTTGCAGGTCAACAGTCAATCAGGAAGCAGATGAGCCATCTTTAGACTTCTTTTTCTTTTCAGATGCAGACAGTCGCTCATTGAAACATCGACGTTGCGGCATTTTACCTGGACCGTAGACCTCTTTTGCCTAGAAAAACAGCTTTGAGAAACATCAAATCTACCCGATTGTGACAATTACCGGATTTGACATTCTTCTACACAGACACCTTACACACACTTTAAACGTCAGACATGCACTACACAAACAGATTAGGCCACCACATTGGAAGGTCAATTTCGACACCATCCTCCCGCAAAAGGCGAAATGTGTCTGTTTTTTTTTCAATAATTTGCATTTCATAAAACTTCCATTTCAATGGTAGTAAATGAAAATTGAAAATGATCCCGCGGACCACGGGTTGGAAAACACTGATCTTGAGTATAGCATCATGAAACAAAAGCCTACTTTTTTTAATGACCTCCTCCCCACATTCATAAGAAAAGTCATGAAGATATCTATTATACAATTTTTAATTTTCGGGAGCTAAATTGACCAAGTTTGAAAAGAAACAGAGATCATTGCTCCCATATCCCGTGCCCGAGACTTTTCTGCACCCCTCCCCTCTACAGTAAATTTATGGTGTAAAAAATAAAAACAATAAAATATTAAATCGGGGGCAAAACTTTGAGCAACTGACATTTCGTTATCGGGGGGAGGAGGTGTGTGTGGCGTACAATTTTTTTTCCTTCCCGGCTTTTGTAAGAGAATGTATTGATATAAAGACACTAGATGGCAGTGAAAACAATATACGATAATATGCGTGCGCCATCTATCTATCGTAATTATTGTACATGAATGTTCGCTAACTAGAGAATTTCAATTATGAAATTTGATATTGGAAAATCAATCATTTATTTTTTCTTTATTGACAAATAAAACAGAATAAACTGATAAAAAAAAGTGAATTAGTTTGTTTTGTAAAGTTCAAAATTTATACAAATTAATTTTTTATATATAAATTATTTTTCGAGTTAACTGTAGAATTGTTTGGTAATCTTGGTTATTATAAGTGTTCCACTTTCAAGGAACACCAATACTTGAAGTGAAACCATCCCCAGTGTTCATTAGGGTGGGTCAAAAATAAAATTTAAAATTTTTTAATGGGCTCCAAGTAACACGTGCGCTTTTTTACATTCTTTCTGATTAAAAATGTCTCCGGATTGATTTTTTTTTCAAGGTAGGTTTCTCTCTCTCAGGATTTCGACCAATTACGTTACTTTCTACAAACATAGACAATTCATCACGTTGGAGTTGTGAGGGATAGTCTAGGACAGCGGTTCTTTCACTGGTGCTCCGTGTGCACTTCCCAGGGGCTCCGCGGCGACTGAAGGAATATAAAATAAATCAGTAAATTTGATTGATAAATAAAAAAAAGAGGTCTGCAGAGGGTCCGCCATAAAAATTGTACACAAAAAGGGCTCCGAGAGTCAAAAAAGGTTGAGTACCGCTGTCTAGGAAGACCCTACACTTCCTCATGCGACGCCCATGTTTCCCAGTATTATACTGGCTGAAATAAGGCGAGGTTGTGTTGCGCTCGCTTGTGCCATTTTCATCATGGATCATACTCGTTCAAAGTGGAAATGTCTGTTATTTCGTGATAGATATTATGAAGTTCTATGAGTGAAACCGTCATAAGATAAAACGTGATAATGAAACTAATAAAGAGCCCACGTATAAAGAACTAGAGGACATTGTCGTGGCAAAAATTGAAGAAATATGGTCAAGAGCTTTCATTTCATCTGCCGAACACAAACAAGCGAAAGGCGTATCATGTATGAAACACAAAAATCTTTTAAAATCACACCCTAAAATACCGAAGAAGCAATTAGAAGAGTTTCGCTGTAAATTATTGTCATTTAACATTTATTTTACCCTGCTAGTGTAAGAACATCGAAGAGTGCATTTGCTCCAAATACAAAAGAATACCTGTCAGAGAGGAAAAAGCTTCCTAATCGACCAACGAGCGACCAAAGTTCTACAAATAACTGTTTTATACTTCGACAGACGGAAGGATAAAACTTTAATTGTATCAGAAAATGACGGAAAAATATATAGACAGAGCATTCTCTTGAGGAGCATATTCCACTGATAATGGATCCATCGTCGAAGCACCAGCTTCGAATGCATAGAAAAAGCAATTTTCGATTTCTTCTTGGAATCAGAAATATCTATGGAGTCTTTAGTGGCAGTTGGATGTGACGTGGAACTAATGTGAACATTGGTAAATATGGAGGTGTCATACGTCTGCTTGAAAAAAGGTTAGATAAGCCGTTGCGGTGAATTATCTGTTTACTGCATATGAACGAATTACCAATCGTGGTCGACTTGCACACACGTATACGTGTTTCTCCATTTTCGGTCACTTCAAATTACTTTGCAATTTCCTCTGTTTGTTGCCTAATAATGGCCAGTGTGATTGATGCATTTTTGGCTGTTCAGCATGAAACCATTGCAATAAGACTTCTTCTGGGTGCGCAAATTTTTATGGCAATGAGTGTATATAAAGGCGCGTATACACTAGCGCGCGGATCGTGCAATGCAAGCGTTCGCAATCGGTTGTTCAGTAATTTGTACGGTGTTGCGAACGATTAACGAATCATTCTTGATCTGTTTGAACCGATTCAATACTATATACTGATAGGAGTCTGTTTTTTCGACGAACACAAAGGCCTTCTAGTTTGGACGGCGTTGTTATCGGCTTGCACGTGCTTCTGAGCCTATCTAGAGTCTTCATTTTTTTCCCTCGTCTTATTTCGCGAAAGTCATTTAATAGTCATAATAATTGAAATTTTTAATAGCCATTTAAATTCGTTTATCATATCATGTTCCTCAATAGTTGTTACTGCCGCTCAAAACCTACAGATGGCGTTGAAACAGCTCTCGGATGGAGCCATCGTTGATGATGATTCGTTTCGGAAATCGTACCCACTGAATGCATTGCGAACGCTTGGGAATACTTGCATTGCACGATCCGCGCGCTAGTGTGTACGCGCCTTAATAAATCGATCATCATCTTTAGAATTATCAAACCGTACATGAAACATTCTATAATTTTTTTCCCTTTCCGGGTTTTGTGAGAAAATGTATTGACATGCAGACACTAGATAGCGCTATAGACAGATTACATTAATAATATACACGCGCCATCTATATATTGTAATTATGCTACATGAATGTTCGTGAACTACATAATTTTATTTATGAAATTGGAAAATCAATCGATAGTTTTTCTAACAGAAAATAAAACAGCTAATTAGAAGTGCAAAGAAACATTGTTTCGTAAACTCCAACATTTGAACAAATTTATTTATTATATATAAATTATTAAGAAGAACGAGTTATGCTGCTCTCAACTCACAATAAGCAATGTTACTCTTTAAAACGAACGGGCATGTTTAATCGTGCTCTGTTCACTCTTTGCATACAGTTCTGATATGAACTGAATTGTATGCAAAGGTGAACGTACTTTGGTTTTTCCCCGTGACTACATTGTGATTTCCAATAAATTCTTCATTACTCTCTAATTGATAATTTATGCGCAATAACTGGTGGTTTTGCCGTCTTATGACCACGTTTATGATGAAAACGCCGATATTCCGTATTCTACCATATTTAGGCTCGCGATTTCCCGAATGAAACATGTTGGGTGTACAGTGGAATCCCGTTTTAATGAACTCCAGAATAACGATTTCAAAGTGATTTCAGGAGAACGTTGCAACGAAATTTCCAGGTTTTTGCATGGTTCCTATGTAAACTTATCTGGGAGATTAGAAAGGTGTACGTTAAAACGAAATTTTAGTTATATAATGGTGTTTGTTAAAAAGGGATTTGACTATATTAATAAAGTATACAATCAAGTCACGATGGAATGAATTCTATTGAAATATATCAATTAAAACGATTTTTTTTCTGTACTGCGATTGATAACACATTTTTACTTGTCTGTCCTTCACGAATTTCAAAAATAATTAGGTTATCCGTCGTAAAAATTGCAGTTTTAGCTATTATCATGCCCATGTCAAGAGGATATCAATTTCCCATACTTTCCTCGTTGAGATTTTCTTACCCTTAGAACGAAAATGTATGATTTGCTATTTCAAATCATAAGGATGTTACTGCACTTATATCAATTACAAAAATGCAGTAATTTTTAGGTCGGTTAGAATTAAATTACAATATCAGCCGGCGGGCCACACAATTTTCTAATTATTGCTGAAATCAAGTACAGTGAAGTAAAGATTTGGTATCAATCGCAGTAAAAAAAAAAAGTCGCTTCAATAGAATTCATTTCAGCATGACTTGAATGCATATTTTATTAATACAATCAACATATTCCCTTCAGAAAAATAAGGGAAATCGGGAGCCTAAATATGGTAGAATAGGAAGAATATATCGGCGATTTTCACTAAAAACGCAGTCACATAAGACGTAAACGAAATTTCGTTATAAAGGGATTCCAGGTTTTTGAATTGTTCCTGTGTATACTTATCCGGGGGAATTAGAAAAGAGTTCGTTAAAACGAGATTTTCGATCTAACAGTATTCGACTGTAATATCTGTACTTTCTCCTAATTCAACCTTATTGTTCAAATGCTTTTTATGGTACCTTTTCTTAAAATTCCAAAAAGTTGCATATTAAGGCTGCTGGCACACTACGGTTCGGCTGGTGCGGTTGATCTTATCAGCAACCGTGGAATTTCGCGTGAAACACACACTGCTGTTAACAACCGGGGTTTTTTTAATGTCACGTGACAACTCGGGATTGGCTAAATTATTTTCGCCAAGCTGAAGTTGGCTATTTTAAAATATATATCTCGGTTTTAACGGCGTAATCACGTTAGTTTATGAATGTCATTATAACCGAGTTTTAATGTATGCTCATGTAGGAAAGCAAAAAAATTTTATTAGTTAGAAAAATTTAATTTTTTTTATTGTTATCAGTGCAAAAGCGCAATTAGCTTCTGTCGAATAGAGTACTTCACCATACAGTTCTTCGAATTTGTCTTTTTCCCCTCATTTTTATGGTAACCTGAGAAGGAGAGCAATTCCTTCGTCCAGTGCATCCGAAATCGGATCACCCTCCCTGACAAACTACTTAATAGACAGTGGAAGACAGCAACCGCCGAACCGTCATCAGGGTTGTTCAAACCTTTGTAATACATGATGGCAGCTTTCCGGTTACCCCAACCATCCAAAAAAATGTGGATTTTCTCGATCGGCAAAACCGTGCTTAGCGGTTGCAATTGTATCTGTGCGTTGACAGAATAAAACTATAGATGATGCCTTCCCCCCCCCCCAACCTCAACCGCCTGCAACCGCGCTGTAGTCAGGTCCCGGCCATAGAGAGGAAAAACAGACAGTTTTTCTTTTTTTTCGTGTTCGATATTTACGGGAGACAAAATCAGAAATCTATACAGGAGGTTTTTATTCCAGAATCAATTCTGTGGGTGCTCTGTCCCGTTCTACAAGAGAGTGTGGGTGCTCGAACACCCCCGGCTACAGCGCCACTGCCACCATTTCGATAACACCTGTAAAAATACTGAGTTTAATTCCCCCCACCCTCAGAATTTGGCCCATTCAATCGATATATTTTTACCTCTGTTATAACATACCTTGCATAAAAAATACACTGACTGCCTGAGGTAAATACGTTTTCTCAGGGCGTTCCGTCTTTTAAGGATTCAATTAATATAAAACTGTTAAGCACGGAGCTCAATGAAATAGGCTCGTTCGTTCTGAAAACGCGCATCGAAAAAATAATTTATATATAAAAAATAAATTTGTTTAAATGTTGCACTTTACAAAACAAACTTTTTTTTGCTCTTTTGATTAGTTTATTCATTCTAATTTTTAAAAATTAAAAAAAATTTAGTGATTGATTTTATAATTTCTAATTTTATGAATAAAATTCTGTAGTTTGTGAACATTCATGTAGCCTTATTACGTTATATAGATAGCGCGTACATATTATTATTGTATATTGTCTTTGTTGCCATCTAGTGGTTTTATGTCAATACATTTTCTCACCAAAGCCGGGAAGAGAAAAAATTATAGAATGTTTCGTATATCGTTTATACTATTACGCTGATTTTATCGATAACGATCCATGAAAGTAATACAAAATATGTGTCGAAATATGTATGGTTAATGTATTCATCGATGCGATAGGAAATTTTCACTAGCATCATTCTCTTGTAAATTTCAGATCATAAACATTTAAGACGATGTGCAAATTAGTCCTAGACATCTCGTCAAAAAATATATTTGGCATTTCACAAATAAAAGGGATTGCAGAGTTTGGTTCATCATTTTGAATAGGATCTACGGTATTCGGGTGTGGCCAGCTTCAACCGTCGCTTTAATGGTGTTCGTAACGGTTTTTTCAACGGCTTTCTGTGCAAGTCAAGATGAATTCTTGCTATATCGCTGGTTCTAATACCAGTGATACTTTGTGTGTGCTGTGATCGACCAGTGTTTCCTCCCCCTCCCTTTAGTGTCATGCGATACCTATATAACCATACTTCATTACATTGCTGTGTTCCCTGTATTTTAATTTACGTATTACTCAATCAGGGCCCAATTTGGGCGAAGCAGGCGGGTCTGGTCAGCGCCATCTTTAGCTAGAAGGTCTCCCCGCTGATTCGTGACGTCAGCCATAGTCGATCGGGGCTAACGAGAAAGAGACGGCTACGGCACTCGAAAGTCACGTGACCAACTGGGTCCTACTTTTTTTCGTTGCTCGTTCGTGTTGCTGCTTGCTTTAGCTGATGAGAGGAAGGCATTTTTTCAGTGCTTCGAATATGCGATCCAATAAACAAGCTTTATAATATTTTATCTTTGCCAATTTTAGCTTCTGAGAAACATGCAAATGCAGGTGAGTGTTAAATACTACCATCTTTGCAATTAATTAATTTAACATATTTGTCTGTATAAAGTAAATCAAATTGTGTATGTTACCACGTGTGAAGCTGTTCGTATTTCTGACATGGAAATTGCATGATTTAACTAATCAGTAGGGGTTAAATTAAACCTTAAATCACAAATTTAATAAATTTGCGAAATGATGAACAGCTTGGCTAACGTAACTGATAATTGTTATTCAAATCATCTAGGAAAGCGTTGATACACATGTATGGTGCAAATTTTTTGCCTATGATGAGAGTATAATGTAAATAAAATGCACGTATACACTCATATCACTTAAATAAAATTATGGCTATGGTTAGTATAATGCAAATAGAATTTTAAAAGATGAGTGGTTTTATCAATTTAAAATTTAATGGTATATTAAGGAAAGTAAAATCGTTTCTTTTTATTAGCATTGTGTATAATTTTTTTATTATTGCATATTTCAAGAAACTAAAAAAGCGATTTTTCTTTAAATTCAATATTGGCTAATAGGTTTTTATTTTTTCTGTTTATAGATAGATTGCACTGTCCAAGCGATGTATGTGGCAAGTTGGTGATCAACGATTTGTTCGCCAAGCGAGGAGCCTCACAGTAAAAAAAGTACGCAATTTTCCTTTAAATTCAATATTGGATAAATTTTTTTTTCTCTTCTGTTTATCCGTATAAAGTCGATCCCGCTTATAATGTTTTCTTGCTTATAATGCTTAATAAGAATTACTTAGAAGTACTAAGATTTCCCACATTCAAAGCGGTTTCCCACTTACAATATTTTTCAATGCCAGATTTTTTAAAAACCTTATAAGCGGGATCCACTGTATATGTTACAATGCCCCAGCAATGTTGTGTAGCAGGTTTGCAAATGTTACGCATTAGCAGTCTTCTCCCAGAAGCATCAAGGTGCCCAATGCTCGTGTCTGATTTCATGCTCGCGAGCACTTCATCAACGCTTCGATTGAACGCCCTGTAAAAGTTACACTCAAGTATTATATTCATGCGGATTTCATTGATACACATTTGTGTAATCATTTATTAATGAACAGTAAAATAAGTTTGAATAGTTTTTGTAAGAACTTAGCCTACATTTTATATGCTTATACTTTGTTCATTTTGAAAGTGTATGTATTTGTACTGTAGAGCGTGTTTCCCAATCTTTTTGATGTAGTGGACCCCTTAGTGAATGTCAAGATACACAACACAGACTCCTGTAGCGAAGGGCAAATTCCATGTTACCTTCCCGTGAAATCCAAAATGTGTTATATATCAAAAAAATTGAAGTACTAAATTACAATTGCACAGCATTAAATGTGTTCTTTGTGTAATAATAGTAAATAATTGTCACAGGGCCCATGGAGGCCCTGTTGAAAAACACTGCTGATTTTGTTTCCTGCTGTGTATTGTATCTTTTATGACAATGTTTTAACATCTGTAACAAATCCTGGAGATTTCGCTTAATTTATTTTTAATGTTTTTTAGGGAACTTTCTGAAGGTTTGAATGCATCTGAGAATAGTTTTGTCTTGTCAGAAAGATATGCTGGTTTCTTCTATGTAGTTGTTCTCGCTGACGTGTTGCTGTATGTTTCTGATGAGCCTGTGATCGAGTGCGGGTTAAACAACTGGAGTTGCTATGACTCTCCTGTGGTCTCTTGATGCCTTGTCATCTGATTAGTGATGCGCATGGATTGATTGACGAGATTCCCACTGGCCCTATCTTCGACTAGGGCATGGCAAGATGTTTTAGATTCATTCCAGTGGTTCCAAGTATTACGTTTCTAATTGATCCCAGTGTTTCGAGTGGTGATTTCATTCCTGTGAGTGTCAAATCGTGCACATCAATTTCTAGATGTCATTACGGTGATCTGCAATTTTTGTGATACTGTTTCTTAAGAAGACATTTTATTTTTTCTTAAGATGACATTTTATTGTGAGTGAGTTGAAGGCCCTTTATTTCAAGTAAGTAATGTTTATTCCAGAAAGAAAGTGCGGTAGTTGACGTTTTCCTCTTCTGGAAAAGATTCTGTATTTTTCATCCATGTTTATAAACGTTAAAATATTATACTGTATTTTGGTGTGCATTTTTCATTCAATAATTAAAACAACTTGAAAGATTATTATTACTCTTATTTGGTTTTTGAGCTTATGAAGCAGAATCTGTAGTTTCAGTAGAGAATAATTTGGAATTCCCAAACACACAGAACTGCTTTAAGATAGGTTTTCCTTTGAGCATTATTTAAGACAGTGGTTCCCAACCTTTTTTGTGACTCGCTTTTCTGTATATAATTTCTATGGCGGACCCCTGTAGACCTTTTTTTATTTATCTATCAAATTTACTGATTTATTTTATTTTCCTCGAGTCGTTGCAGAGCCCTTAGAAATTGCACACGGAGCTCCAAGGTTTCCGCGGAGCACTGGTTGAAAATCACTGATTTAAGATATCAAGGTGGTAGTATGCTCCCACAAAATTATTTCATTTCTAGAAAAATTTAGTTAGAAAAAACTTTCTTTTAAAAATTATATTTGATCAAACTCATGTTTAGAAAAATTTTCAAAGTAGGTTGCAAAACAGCACACAATAAACAAAAATAAATATTCTCCATGTTCAAGACAAAAATGATAGCATTCTATCATTTTAAAATCTAGAAACCCACCCACCTGAGTGGTTTTTTTTGGAGGGAGGGGTGTGAGGAAAATTGGAGCAACTGTGGTTGTTGCGAAATTGTTGTTTACATTTGTAGTATTTGGTAGCTTCAACACTTTGGTGGTTTTTATTTCTTGCGAAACTTCAGCTTTGTAACAAATTATGCGTTGAATTATTGAAAAATAAAAATTTTGTACACATCTGTCTGGTTTTTTTTCTCATATTTCAGTATTTTTTCACAGTGAATAAGCAGTTTATAAAATTTCTTTAATGGGCAAAAAGTTGTATTTTACTGCATAGAATTAAGCTATAGATCTTGAATCGCTAATGCAAATATACTTTATTTCAGTATGTGTTTGACCAATAGATTGTCATTTGAGGGTTATGAAAATGCATTGGAATATAATACTTAGTGAACCTTATAAAATTTACTCGAAGGGTTCTTTTCCAGATATTTCTAGAGTTTATGAAGTGCATATGAGCTATTAAAAGCAGGTAAATCGGTGCAGTGTATTTTCAGCAGTTTGTTATCCCAATTTCAAGGGTAAAAAATTTTTTTTATTCTTCCAGTGTTTATCATTTTTCAAAAAACAGTCTTATTCAGAGGTTTTTGCATAATATATTGCGTGTATATATTAGACCAGTCGACTCAACCTTTGACATTGGGGGCCCCATATCGCCTAGGAGCCTTGCTCCAGGATGTGGGGGGCCATGAGATTTGTATACAGTAATTGTCTAGTAAGAAGAAAATATATCCAATAATTGAGGGAAAATGACATTCAAATTTGTGTAGAAAGACTTGGAAGCTTAATATTTCGTTATATGAGTGTTATGTCATTTTTTCTCTTTAAACTCCTTTGGGCAGAACATATTTTGCAAAGAGAATGCGTATTTATATGCTGCGAAAGATCGCGGGGAATGTTCTGCAAAGTTGGAAGAACTTGGCTATTGCAGAGGATGTTTTGCAAGAAAGCCATGTTACGGGGGAAACGGGGAAAAAAAGTTAGGACCCAGTTGGTCACGTGATCGTCGTTTCTGCTCGGAGTGCCATAGCCCTCTCTTTCTCGTTAGCCCCGTAGTCGATAGCGGTGTGTTGCTGTTTCCTTGCATTATAGACACTGATTTTTGTTAAATCGTAGGGGAGACAATTGTCTCGATGAGATCACAACTGCAGGATCATCATACAGTCGAACCTCGATACAGCGAACTCTGATTTAACAAATTAATAGATTCAATGTTTTCTTTAGGATTTTCTGTATATACATTTGTGTTAACCTGCGCCCGGAAAAAACGATTTTTCTTGTTACAACGGAAAAAAATTCGATTTGTGACAATTTTCGTTTTAAATTGAGATTCAACTGCATTGAAGAAAAGCCGGGTATTATAGCTAGTATATATATATATATATTTCGATTTGGGTAATCAGAGAAAACTCAACATTCACTTTTATATCATACTGCTAATCTTGTTTATAATTTTGATTGTCTATTGGTGTTTGTTGTTTCGATTTTAATCATCTGTTATATGATTTTAGATTGACGATCGTCTTCATATATATTTTATTTATTTATTTATTTTTATGTTTTTATTTTTTTGGTTGCTTTCGTCTGAAGTGACAATGTTTTGTTGTTTATAATAAAACTTTCCGGATACACCCATCCTCCGGGAACGCTGAGATATCTCTATGAAATGGGAAGCGAGGTGTGTCCGATCTTCAAAGGTCAAAGTCAGGGACCCTCTGTTGGAGGGGATGTGCAATCGTCCAATACGATGCCTCAAATTTGCCAATTCTCACAATGTGCTAATTCTCTCAATTTTACACACGAGGATATCTTATTTCTTCATTAAGTAAAATATGCGGAGTTTTCAGAAAACATACAATTAACACAAGTATTTGTCTCAAGATATATAAATACTCAAATAAATGTATAAATTATTCAATATTCATATAAAAGACTAAGTTATTTGAAAAATATATGTTTTTGTAAATGCATTTATAAAGTGACTATAACTAATCAAAACTTTGTCAGAAAAAAATAGCTGTGGATAAGGCGCTGTGGTTTATCCACACTAAAGCCACTTCAAAGTTAAAACACTTCATGCGGCTTTGGTCCACTCTAAGAAACTCATTTCCGACGTGTTGTATTTACTTCAACGTTATTTTTTTAAACGTTATAATCCACGGATTGTACGCAGAAGAATAGCGTACGTTAATTGGGACTACCGTGGACATAAGGAAATAAAGTAGTACCTCACATGTCCAAAACAAAGAGCGGGGCGGCGGCAAATCCATTTCGAATAAGAGAAATTTACCTAACGGGGTCTCAGTGCGTATCTGGTGTTTGGCATCATTTTTGTGGACAATAGGCGATGTCTGGTATTTTCCCGTATTTCGAAGTCCAATTTCACGTATTTTTTTCGAGTACATATGGTCAGCCCATTTTTATCTTTTTGTTGCAGGTTCGTTTTTAGTTTCTTTTCCCCTTCTAAATAAAGTGACCATACGTCCCGTATTTCCCGGGACGGTCCCGGTATTCTTTCTTTTTCTAGCCGTCCCGACTTTTTGGCAAAAGTGTCCCTGTTTGTCCCGTTTTTACATGACGCCTACCTGGATTTTTATTCTTCATTGAAGTCAAAGATCGAAATTATTTTTCAAGTCATAAATTATATTATGATAATTTCAACTATAAGCAAGAATATCAATCTCCAACATTTGTCTTGTTGAACGTATTATTTCGTGGAATTCATTTTAATCCACTGAATTTGCAGTAACGCTTCTTTTCCCGCCATTGCGATTTTTTCCGTAATTTCGGCAATATTTGGCGATTTTGTGCACTTTTAGCCTCATTCTTGGAGATAATTAGCGATGTCCCGTATTTGAAATCCTAATTTTCCGTATTTCTCTCGAGAAAATATGGTCAGCCTACTTCTAAAGCAAGTAGGAATCCGTATAATGACGTATTTACGATCTTCTTTTCCTTGTGGTCGAGGGAATGGTGTGTATTCTTCTGTTTTATTTTTATTATTTATAAAGTATGACATGATCTTAAAGAAACTTTAACGTTGAGACAAGTTTCCAAATTAATGAAAATTGGAGAAATCGTTTGTTTGGGCTTACTTGTGTCAGCCCATAGGGTTGCCACGACGGCTTTAATTTTCGTGCCTGATGTCACCTTCCTTGTATTACAACCTCCTCGTCCCGTATTTCCGGCGAACGAGTAATGGAAAATAGCATGCGTATTTCTTATCACTTATAACCTTCACCGTCAAAGCCGTCTTTATTGCTTATCGTGTTTCGCCACAAAGAGGGCGAAGCTGTCACACACACTGCAACAAGTTGCAGTTGCAGTGTCTGGACGTTATAGTTTTTTTATATATATTTATATAATATATATATATAATGTATGTATGCATATATGTGTGTGTGTGTGTGTGTATACTTTTTTTAATATAATAAATCACAGATGGCGCTGTATATCACAACAATAAGTGCAGCTTGTTTCGATAGTTTTACATATTGCGTTTTCTGCTAATAAAAAATGCGACACAAACAGCGTATAACTAATGTTTAATACGGTTTCCGTTGCATAAAACTATGTTTAGTATAAGAACAGCTTCCACAGATCCCAGTACTTAATCGGAACAATGCGAATTTTCTGATTTTTATAAATTTGGAAGCTTGTCATTTCACACGGTCAAGGTTCGGCGGAGCATTCCATGGAAGAGACAGCACTGTAATTTTATTTCCTCTTTAGGTGCTGCTTCCCGTCCTGCGCCGATATGAGATACCCTTAGCACTGAGAAGTACGAGAGGAGGGAGAAAGGGGAACACAGGTTAGGGGTCGTTCAAGTATTACGTCAGCGAATTTTTAGCCATTCTTGACACACCCCCCCCCCCCCCGGCAGCAAAACTCTGGCAACCCCCTTGTCAACAAAATTTCGTTATCAGCTCTGCCCTTCTGAATCCACGCCCAGCGTCGTGTGTAATTTATGGAAACAGTTCCAGATTACCGGATGCATCGAGAGACAGCCTGGGCAATGTCGTCCAAGAGCCACGACGGCCAGAGAAGATCGACATTTGTCGATTATAGCGAGGCGTGACAGGAGTGCTACAGCTTCTCAGCTCTGTCGTGACTTGTATGCAGCCACAGGAACCCGTGTATCAAGAGTGACTTTTTCCAAAAAACTTCATGAGAGAGGGTTGTTTGCAAGAAGACCTGCTGTTTGCGTCCCGCTCACTTCTACGGACAGGAGAATCCGTTTATCATGTTGCACAGAGATTGGAGTATGGATCAATGGGCGACCGTTCTCTTCACTGATGAGTCCCGGTTCAGCGTAAGCACCGATTCTCGCCGTACGTTCATATGGAGAGAACCAGGGACCCGCTACCTACCCTGCAATGTCCGCGAAATCGACCATTATGGCGGAGGAGGTATAATGGTCTGGGCAGGCATCATGTTGGATGGCCGCACACTTCTCCATGTCTTTGAAAGAGGCACTGTGGCTGGTGTGTTGGAACCCTATGTTCGCCTTTTCAGGGGTGCAGTTGGCCCTGAGTTCATTTTAATGGATGATAACGCGAGGCCACATAGAGCTCTTCTGCTCGACGATTTTCTAAAGAGTGAAGATATTCGCCGGATGGATTGGCCAGCCAGATCTCCAGACCTTAACCCTATAGAGCATGTCTGGGACGCTCTGGGGAGGGCAATTGCAAATCGCAACCCCCCTCCGGGAACCATCCAGGGAATGAAAACAGCGTTGCTGAACGAGTGGGACCAATTGCCACAGGAAATGATAAACTGCCTTATTTCAAGTATGAAATCACGCTGCGAGACTCGTATATCTGTAACAGCGGACCATATCCCGTTTTAACCCATTTTTTTGTTTATTCTGCAACCGCTGTTTCATACCTTCCGACTCCAATGAGTGTTACGCACGATTATGCGTGTGTATTATAATTATTGAATGGTTATTTGTTTTGTATTGTATCAATGTATGTACATATCAAATTTCATTAAAATCGGTACAGTAATTCTAGAGATAATCGACCAAGTCTGCAAATTCTCTTAATTTCTTACACCAGTGTACGTTTGGAAGGCTGCTGTATTTTGAGCAGGACTTCTGGTTGCTGGCAAGAGCAGGGAATTTTTTTCCCCCCTGAATATTCTGAGGGAAAATGGACTACTTACTGACGTCACAAGCAGAGTGCGAAGGCCTTCTATCTCTAGGTGGTGATGGCCAGAGCAGCAATATTCTACTGTGCAGTTGAATTTCCGGCGTCAGACGCTGTCGCCTCCGGTGTTGTTATTTTACGGAATGGATTTATTAACAGGAAAAATTCATTTTAACAACCAGATTTTTTGTTAGACGTGGGTGAATAATCTTGGATAAGTATTTATTATGTTATGTTAGATTCAGATTGAGGGCAAGCATGCATTTTGGCGCCCCATTGTGATATTGGAAGATAGGTTAAAATAGGTTAAATTTCCTATAGCATCAATGAAACGCTTCAACCTTAGATATATCGACATCTATTTTATGAATTCTCTCCCGAAGAATTCAGAGTTTCACGGAACACCATTTCAACATTTGCTAAAAATGTGGGAAATTTTATTTCATCATTTGAATCTTCTCATAAACCAAGCAGAAAACGCATAAGAAATCAGAATTCAGCGATGTAGAGGAAGCAACTCTTCTGTGGTTCAAATCCCTCGATCTCACTCAATCCTATTATAAGGATCAATAATTCAAGAGAAAACAAAAGATTTCGCAAAAAGTCTCAATCAAGGAAATTATGAATTATCCTAAGTATGAAAAATTTTTACAGAAAATTACAGACAAAAAAACTGTGGATGTTAGAATGGACGCAACAATTTCTGTTTTAGATGCAGTTGAAATGATTCATTCTGCATGGAACTCAGGCACGATTCGGAACTGCTTTCGTCGTGTTAGTTTTTGTTCTGAGTCTTTGGGAAACGATATTTCTCCGAAGATTCCTCCCAGATTAAGTGTGGAGAGTGCACAAATAGCACTATGGGTGATTGTATCGACGATGAATTTGTGAATATTGACTCTGATCTTGTAACTTTAGGACCTTTAGCAGACGACGATATTCTAGAATCAATCACCCAAAGCAAGTGCTTCATGTTTCGAAGAAATAGAATCAAAAAGTTCAGCTGAAGAAGTATCTGCACCATCTCTCCATGATGCACTAAAAACTCAAGATGTTCTACGTCGCTTCCTACGCAGTCAGAAAAAAGCCGAACGATTGCGGTATCAACTGAATAGTGTATAAGAATTTTTGTTCTCTCTTCGGAAGGAAAAACAAGCAAATATCCTTGATTATTTTTCATGAGGTAAATTTTTTTATACGTTTTGATTCTATTTTGAAACAACCCCGAATAAAAATTAATGAGAATTAGCATTTTATTGTTATTTATTGTTATTTTACAATTGTTAGAATGTATATAATTACGTACACAGAAACGATCGGACAAAAATTTATAGTGAGACCCCGCTAACTCGACATGTTTGTCGATACTTTTGGGGTGTGGAGTTACCGAGAGTCTACTGTATAATATATAGCTACATCTAAATTTACACATATATCGAGTAGAGAAAAATTACCTTTTCGGTGAGACAATATACCATGGGGAAAACCAGACTAACCTTAGTTCTCTTATTATTTTGGGCCAAATTGAGTTGGTTTTCCCTTGATATATCATATAACGAGTGTTTCACAAAAGAAAAAAAACTCCAGAAAAATGAATATATGAGGTCTATTCTAGGGAGCTAGTAACTGAAATGTGAATCAGCAAGACTTATGTTTAGAAAAAGAATTGATGCCTCGTGAAATAATTATTACAACATCTAGACCGGTGTTTCCCAAACTTAATGTTGCAGGGGCGTGGATCCCCTGTAGTGAAAAACAGTGCTCTGCGGAACTTTGTACTAGAGAACCCGCTTGTAGCGTCAAAGGACGACACCACTCGTCGACCTGCTCGGCACCCGAGAAGTGCGTCAAGTGTATCCTGCCACACGCGTCCAGAGACTGCACTAATGTACGAGGGGTCAACAAACCCCAGTGCACAAACTGGAAAAAGTTCCACACAGCGAACTTTAAAAACTGTGAATTCTCTACGTACAGCAAAATTACAGGCAAGAAAAGTCGAAGCGCCCAAAACCCGCCCAGGGGCCTCAGAGAGCAGCGAACTCGACTCCCGTGCCGCAACTAGCAGCTGGAATCCCGGAAACCGCCGAAGCTGCCACTTCATACTCTCCTGACACTAGTCTTGACTCGGTAGCAGACCCTCTCGACACCATCCGGCTGGCCTACCAAGATGCTATGGTCAAACTAGTCGAACACGACGGCGTTGACTACACCGAAGCCTTCAATACATTGCGACGAGTCTTCTCGCAAGCCCAGTACCAAGTGAGAAAAATCATGCTGGACAAGAAACTGGCAGCCAAAAACAGCAAATGATCCCGGTATTCTAGTCTCCGGCCGGACCCTCTTTTCTTGTTTTTCTCTCTCTCTCTCTCTTTTGTTCCTTCTCCATGTTATTTTTTCCTTATTTTACTCTTTCTCTAAAAAACTGAAAAATCCCAAAAAAATCAAAAATTTTGAAAAAAGAAAAATTTCTCTATTCACCTCTGGACTTTATTTTTCCCCCCTATCTCCTCTTGCAGGTCAACAGTCAATCAGGAAGCAGATGAGCCATCTTTAGACTTCTTTTTCTTTTCAGATGCAGACAGTCGCTCATTGAAACATCGACGTTGCGGCATTTTACCTGGACCGTAGACCTCTTTTGCCTAGAAAAACAGCTTTGAGAAACATCAAATCTACCCGATTGTGACGATTCCCGGATTTGACATTCTTCTACACAGACACCTTACACACACTTTAAACGTCAGGCATGCACTACACAAACAGATTAGGCCACCACATTGGCCCGCTAGATAAGTGCGGCAGAGTTGCCTACATGCAACGTTACCGCCGAGACAGGCTCCATTCAGGTCAGGTCAGTTTCAAAGGTCAATTTCGACACCATCCTCCCGTAAAAGGCGAAATGTGTCTGTTTTTTTTTCAATAATTTGCATTTCATAAAACTTGAATTAATTGCAATTTTACAGTACAAAATGCGTCTTCCATTGCAATGGTAGTAAATGAAAATTGAAAATGATCCCGCGGACCACGGGTTGGAAAACACTGATCTTGAGTATAGCATTATGAACCAAAAGCTTACTTTTTTTAATGACCTCCTCCCCATATTCATAAGAAAAGTCATGAAGATATCTATTATACAATTTTTAATTTTCGGCAGCTAAATTGACCAAGTTTGAAAAGAAACAGAGATCATGGCTCCCATATCCCGTGCCCGAGACTTTTCTCCACCCCTCTACAGTAAATTTATGATGTAAAAAATAAAAATAATAAAATATTAAATCGGGGGCAAAACTTTGAGCAACTGACATTTCGTTATCGGGGGGAGGAGGTGTGTGTGGCGTACAATTTTTTTTCCTTCCCGGCTTTTGTAAGAGAATGTATTGATATAAAGACACTAGATGGCAGTGAAAACAATATACGATAATATGCGTGCGCCATCTATCTATCGTAATTATTGCACATGAATGTTCGCTAACTAGAGAATTTCAATTATAAAATTTGATATTGGAAAATCAATCATTTATTTTTTCTTTATTGACAAATAAAACAGAATAAACTGATAAGAAAAGTGAAAGCAGTTTGTTTTGTAAAGTTCAAAATTTAAACAAATTTATTTTTTATATATAAATTATTTTTCGAGATAACTGTAGAATTGTTTGGTAATCTTGGTTATTATAAGTGTTCCACTTTCAGGAACACCAAACTTGAAGTGAAACCATCCCCAGTGTTCATTAGGGTGGGTCAAAAATAAAATTCACAGTTCTTTAATGGGCTCCAAGTAACACGTGCGCTTTTTTACATTCTTTCTGATTAAAAATGCCTCCGGATTGATTTTTTTTTCAAGGTAGGTTTCTCTCTCTCAGGATTTCGACCAATTACGTTACTTTCTACAAACATAGACAATTCATCACGTTGGAGTTGTGAGGGATAGTCTAGGACAGCAGTTCTTTCACTGGTGCTCCGTGTGCACTTCCCAGGGGCTCCGCGGCGACTGAAGGAATATAAAATAAATCAGTAAATTTGATTGATAAATAAAAAAAAGAGGTCTGCAGAGGGTCCGCCATAAAAATTGTACACAAAAAGGGCTCCGAGAGTCAAAAAAGGTTGAGAACCGCTGTCTAGGAAGACCCTACACTTCCTCATGCGACGCCCATGTTTCCCAGTATTATACTGGCTGAAATAAGGCGAGGTTGTGCCATTTTCATCATGGATCATACTCGTTCAAAGTGGAAATGCCTGTTATTTCGTGATAGATATTATGAAGTTCTATGAGTGAAACCGTCATAAGATAAAACGTGATAATGAAACTAATAAAGAGCCCACGTATAAAGAAGTAGAGGACATTGTCGTGGCAAAAATTGAAGAAATATGGTCAAGAGCTTTCATTTCTTCTGTCGAACACAAACAAGCGAAAGGCGTATCATGTATGAAATACAAAAATCTTTTAAAATCACACCCTAAAATACCGAAGAAGCAATTAGAAGAGTTTCGCTGTAAATTATTGTCATTTAACATTTATTTTACCCTGCTAGTGTAAGAACATCGAAGAGTGCATTTGCTCCAAATACAAAAGAATACCTGTCAGAGAGGAAAAAGCTTCCTAATCGACCAACGAGCGACCAAAGTTCTACAAATAACTGTTTTATACTTCGACAGACGGAAGGATAAAACTTTAATTGTATCAGAAAATGACGGAAAAATATATAGACAGAGCATTCTCTTGAGGAGCATATTCCACTGATAATGGATCCATCGTCGAAGCACCAGCTTCGAATGCATAGAAAAAGCAATTTTCGATTTCTTCTTGGAATCAGAAATATCTATGGAGTCTTTAGTGGCAGTTGGATGTGACGTGGAACTAATGTGAACATTGGTAAATATGGAGGTGTCATACGTCTGCTTGAAAAAAGGTTAGATAAGCCGTTGCGGTGAATTATCTGTTTACTGCATATGAACGAATTACCAATCGTGGTCGACTTGCACACACGTATACGTGTTTCTCCATTTTCGGTCACTTCAAATTACTTTGCAATTTCCTCTGTTTGTTGCCTAATAATGGCCAGTGTGATTGATGCATTTTTGGCTGTTCGGCATGAAACCATTGCAATAAGACTTCTTCTGGGTGCGCAAATTTTTATGGCAATGAGTGTATATAAAGGCGCGTATACACTAGCGCGCGGATCGTGCAATGCAAGCGTTCGCAATCGGTTGTTCAGTAATTTGTACGGTGTTGCGAACGATTAACGAATCATTCTTGATCTGTTTGAACCGATTCAATACTATATACTGATAGGAGTCTGTTTTTTTGACGAACACAAAGGCCTTCTAGTTTGGACGGCGTTGTTATCGGCTTGCACGTGCTTCTGAGCCTATCTAGAGTCTTCATTTTTTTCCCTCGTCTTATTTCGCGAAAGTCATTTAATAGTCATAATAATTGAAATTTTTAATAGCCATTTAAATTCGTTTATCATATCATGTTCCTCAATAGTTGTTACTGCCGCTCAAAACCTACAGATGGCGTTGAAACAGCTCTCGGATGGAGCCATCGTTGATGATGATTCGTTTCGGAAATCGTACCCACTGAATGCATTGCGAACGCTTGGGAATACTTGCATTGCACGATCCGCGCGCTAGTGTGTACGCGCCTTAATAAATCGATCATCATCTTTAGAATTATCAAACCGTACATGAAACATTCTATAATTTTTTTCCCTTTCCGGGTTTTGTGAGAAAATGTATTGACATGCAGACACTAGATAGCGCTATAGACAGATTACATTAATAATATACACGCGCCATCTATATATTGTAATTATGCTACATGAATGTTCGTGAACTACATAATTTTATTTATGAAATTGGAAAATCAATCGATAGTTTTTCTAACAGAAAATAAAACAGCTAATTAGAAGTGCAAAGAAACATTGTTTCGTAAACTCCAACATTTGAACAAATTTATTTATTATATATAAATTATTAAGAAGAACGAGTTATGCTGCTCTCAACTCACAATAAGCAATGTTACTCTTTAAAACGAACGGGCATGTTTCCTCGTGCTCTGTTCACTCTTTGCATACAGTTCTGATATGAACTGAATTGTATGCAAAGGTGAACGTACTTTGGTTTTTCCCCGTGACTACATTGTGATTTCCAATAAATTCTTCATTACTCTCTAATTGATAATTTATGCGCAATAACTGGTGGTTTTGCCGTCTTATGACCACGTTTATGATGAAAACGCCGATATTCCGTATTCTACCATATTTAGGCTCGCGATTTCCCGAATGAAACATGTTGGGTGTACAGTGGAATCCCGTTTTAATGAACTCCAGAATAACGATTTCAAAGTGATTTCAGGAGAACGTTGCAACGAAATTTCCAGGTTTTTGCATGGTTCCTATGTAAACTTATCTGGGAGATTAGAAAGGTGTACGTTAAAACGAAATTTTAGTTATATAATGGTGTTTGTTAAAAAGGGATTTGACTATATTAATAAAGTATACAATCAAGTCACGATGGAATGAATTCTATTGAAATATATCAATTAAAACGATTTTTTTTCTGTACTGCGATTGATAACACATTTTTACTTGTCTGTCCTTCACGAATTTCAAAAATAATTAGAATATCCGTCGTAAAAATTGCAGTTTTAGCTATTATCATGCCCATGTCAAGAGGATATCAATTTCCCATACTTTCCTCGTTGAGATTTTCTTACCCTTAGAACGAAAATGTATGATTTGCTATTTCAAATCATAAGGATGTTACTGCACTTATATCAATTACAAAAATGCAGTAATTTTTAGGTCGGTTAGAATTAAATTACAATATCAGCCGGCGGGCCACACAATTTTCTAATTATTGCTGAAATCAAGTACAGAGAAGTAAAGATTTGGTATCAATCGCAGTAAAAAAAAAAAAGTCGCTTCAATAGAATTCATTCCAGCATGACTTGAATGCATATTTTATTAATACAATCAACATATTCCCTTCAGAAAAATAAGGGAAATCGGGAGCCTAAATATGGTAGAATAGGAAGAATATATCGGCGATTTTCACTAAAAACGCAGTCACATAAGACGTAAACGAAATTTCGTTATAAAGGGATTCCAGGTTTTTGAATTGTTCCTGTGTATACTTATCCGGGGGAATTAGAAAAGAGTTCGTTAAAACGAGATTTTCGATCTAACAGTATTCGACTGTAATATCTGTACTTTCTCCTAATTCAACCTTATTGTTCAAATGCTTTTTATGGTACCTTTTCTTAAAATTCCAAAAAGTTGCATATTAAGGCTGCCGGCACACTACGGTTCGGCTGGTGCGGTTGATCTTATCAGCAACCGTGGAATTTCGCGTGAAACACACACTGTTGTTAACAACCGGGGTTTTTTTATTTTTTAATGTCACGTGACAACTCGGGATTGGCTAAATTATTTTCGCCAAGCTGAAGTTGGCTATTTTAAAATATATATCTCGGTTTTAACGGCGTAATCACGTTAGTTTATGAATGTCATTATAACCGAGTTTTAATGTATGCTCATGCAGGAAAGCAAAAAAATTTTATTAGTTAGAAAAATTTAATTTTTTTTATTGTTATCAGTGCAAAAGCGCAATTAGCTTCTGTCTTCACCATACAGTTCTTCGAATTTGTCTTTTCCCCTCATTTTTATGGTAACCTGAGAAGGAGAGCAATTCCTTCGTCCAGTGCATCCGAAATCGGATCACCCTCCCTGTCAAACTACTTAATAGACAGTGGAAGACAGCAACCGCCGAACCGTCATCAGGGTTGTTCAAACCTTTGTAATACATGATGGCAGCTTTCCGGTTGCCCCAACCGTCCAAAAAAATGTGGATTTTCTCGGTCGGCAAAACCGTGCTCAGCGGTTGCAGTTGTATCTGTGCGTTGACAGAATGAAACTATAGATGATGCCTCCCCCCCCCCCAACCTGAACCGCCTGCAACCACGCCGTAGTCAGGTCCCGGCCATAGAGCGGAAAAACAGACAGTTTTTCTTTTTTTTCGTGTTCGATATTTACGGGGGAAAAAAATCAGAAATCTATATAGGAGGTTTTTATTCCAGAATCAATTCTGTGGGTGCTCTGTCCCGTTCTACAAGAGAGTGTGCACCCACAGCTCCGACGCCACTGCCACCATTTCGATAACACCTGTAAAAATACTGGGTTTAATTCCCCCCACCCTCAGAATTTAGCCCATTCAATCGATACCTTGTTTAAAAAATACATTTGAGGTAAATACATTTTCTCAGGGGGTTCCGTCTTTAAAGGATTCACTTAATATAAAACTGTTAAGAATGGAGCTCAACGAAATAGGCTCGTTCGTTCTGAAAACGCGCATCGAAAAAATAATTTATATATAAAAAATAAATTTGTTTAAATGTTGCAATTTACAAAACAAACTTTTTTTTTGCTCTTTCGATTAGTTTATTCAGTCTAATTTTTAAAAATTAAAAAAAATTTTGTGATTGATTTTATAATTTCTAATTTTATGAATAAAATTCTGTAGTTTGTGAACATTCATGTAGCCTTATTACGTTATATAGATAGCGCGTACATATTATTATTGTATATTGTCTTTATTGCCATCTAGTGGTTTTATGTCAATACATTTTCTCACCAAAGCCGGGAAGAGAAAAAATTATAGAATGTTTCGTATATCGTTTATACTATTACGCTGATTTTATCGATAACGATCCATGAAAGTAATACAAAATATGTATGGTTAATGTATTCATCGATGCGATAGGAAATTTTCACTAGCATCATTCTCTTGTAAATTTCAGATCATAAACATTTAAGACAATGTGCAAATTAGTCCTAGACATCTCGTCAAAAAATATATTTGGCATTTCACAAATAAAAGGGATTGCAGAGTTTGGTTTATCATTTTGAATAGGATCTACGGTATTCGGGTGTGGCCAGCTTCAACCGTCGCTTTAATGGTGTTCGTAACGGTTTTTTCAACGGCTTTCTGTGCAAGTCAAGATGAATTCTTGCAATATCGCTGGTTCTAATACCAGTGATACTTTGTGTGTGCTGTGATCGACCAGTGTTTCCTCCCCCTCCCTTTAGTGTCATGCGATACCTATATAACCATACTTCATTACATTGCTGTGTTCCCTGTATTTTAATTTACGTATTACTCAATCAGGGCCCAATTTGGGCGAAGCAGGCGGGTCTGGTCAGCGCCATCTTTAGCTAGAAGGTCTCCCCGCTGATTCGTGACGTCAGCCATAGTCGATCGGGGCTAACGAGAAAGAGACGGCTACGGCACTCGAAAGTCACGTGACCAACTGGGTCCTACTTTTTTTCGTTGCTCGTTCGTGTTGCTGCTTGCTTTAGCTGATGAGAGGAAGGCATTTTTTCAGTGCTTCGAATATGCGATCCAATAAACAAGCTTTATAATATTTTATCTTTGCCAATTTTAGCTTCTGAGAAACATGCAAATGCAGGTGAGTGTTAAATACTACCATCTTTGTAATTAATTAATTTAACATATTTGTCTGTATAAAGTAAATCAAATTGTGTATGTTACCACGTGTGAAGCTGTTCGTATTTCTGACATGGAAATTGCATGATTTAACTAATCAGTAGGGGTATAATAATTAATTAAGTTTAATTATTATACCTTAAATCGCAAATTTATTTATTTATGAAATGATGAACAGCTTGGCTAACGTAACTGATAATTGTTATTCAAATCATCTAGGAAAGCGTTGATACACATGTATGGTGCAAATTTTTTGCCTATGATGAGAGTATAATGTAAATAAAATGCACGTATACACTCATATCACTTAAATAAAATTATGGCTATGGTTAGTATAATGCAAATAGAATTTTAAAAGATGAGTGGTTTTATCAATTTAAAATTTAATGGTATATTAAGGAAAGTAAAATCGTTTCTTTTTATTAGCATTGTGTATAATTTTTTTATTATTGCATATTTCAAGAAACTAAAAAAGCGATTTTTCTTTAAATTCAATATTGGCTAATAGGTTTTTATTTTTTCTGTTTATAGATAGATTGCACTGCCCAAGCGATGTATGTGGCAAGTTGGTGATCAACGATTTGTTCGCCAAGCGAGGAGCCTCACAGTAAAAAAAGTACGCAATTTTCCTTTAAATTCAATATTGGATAAATTTTTTTTTCTCTTCTGTTTATCCGTATAAAGTCGATCCCGCTTATAATGTTTTCTTGCTTATAATGCTTAATAAGAATTACTTAGAAGTACTAAGATTTCCCACATTCAAAGCGGTTTCCCACTTACAATATTTTTCAATGCCAGATTTTTTAAAAACCTTATAAGCGGGATCCACTGTATATGTTACAATGCCCCAGCAATGTTGTGTAGCAGGTTTGCAAATGTTACGCATTAGCAGTCTTCTCCCAGAAGCACCAAGGTGCCCAATGCTCGTGTCTGATTTCATGCTCGCGAGCACTTCATCAACGCTTCGATTGAACGCCCTGTAAAAGTTACACTCAAGTATTATATTCATGCGGATTTCATTGATACACATTTGTGTAATCATTTATTAATGAACAGTAAAATAAGTTTGAATAGTTTTTGTAAGAACTTAGCCTACATTTTATATGCTTATACTTTGTTCATTTTGAAAGTGTATGTATTTGTACTGTAGAGCGTGTTTCCCAATCTTTTTGATGTAGTGGACCCCTTAGTGAATGTCAAGATACACAACACAGACTCCTGTAGCGAAGGGCAAATTCCATGTTACCTTCCCGTGAAATCCAAAATGTGTTATATATCAAAAAAATTGAAGTACTAAATTACAATTGCACAGCATTAAATGTGTTCTTTGTGTAATAATAGTAAATAATTGTCACAGGGCCCATGGAGGCCCTGTTGAAAAACACTGCTGATTTTGTTTCCTGCTGTGTATTGTATCTTTTATGACAATGTTTTAACATCTGTAACAAATCCTGGAGATTTCGCTTAATTTATTTTTAATGTTTTTTAGGGAACTTTCTGAAGGTTTGAATGCATCTGAGAATAGTTTTGTCTTGTCAGAAAGATATGCTGGTTTCTTCTATGTAGTTGTTCTCGCTGACGTGTTGCTGTATGTTTCTGATGAGCCTGTGATCGAGTGCGGGTTAAACAACTGGAGTTGCTATGACTCTCCTGTGGTCTCTTGATGCCTTGTCATCTGATTAGTGATGCGCATGGATTGATTGACGAGATTCCCACTGGCCCTATCTTCGACTAGGGCATGGCAAGATGTTTTAGATTCATTCCAGTGGTTCCAAGTATTACGTTTCTAATTGATCCCAGTGTTTCGAGTGGTGATTTCATTCCTGTGAGTGTCAAATCGTGCACATCAATTTCTAGATGTCATTACGGTGATCTGCAATTTTTGTGATACTGTTTCTTAAGAAGACATTTTATTTTTTCTTAAGATGACATTTTATTGTGAGTGAGTTGAAGGCCCTTTATTTCAAGTAAGTAATGTTTATTCCAGAAAGAAAGTGCGGTAGTTGACGTTTTCCTCTTCTGGAAAAGATTCTGTATTTTTCATCCATGTTTATAAACGTTAAAATATTATACTGTATTTTGGTGTGCATTTTTCATTCAATAATTAAAACAACTTGAAAGATTATTATTACTCTTATTTGGTTTTTGAGCTTATGAAGCAGAATCTGTAGTTTCAGTAGAGAATAATTTGGAATTCCCAAACACACAGAACTGCTTTAAGATAGGTTTTCCTTTGAGCATTATTTAAGACAGTGGTTCCCAACCTTTTTTGTGACTCGCTTTTCTGTATATAATTTCTATGGCGGACCCCTGTAGACCTTTTTTTATTTATCTATCAAATTTACTGATTTATTTTATTTTCCTCGAGTCGTTGCAGAGCCCTTAGAAATTGCACACGGAGCTCCAAGGTTTCCGCGGAGCACTGGTTGAAAATCACTGATTTAAGATATCAAGGTGGTAGTATGCTCCCACAAAATTATTTCATTTCTAGAAAAATTTAGTTAGAAAAAACTTTCTTTTAAAAATTATATTTGATCAAACTCATGTTTAGAAAAATTTTCAAAGTAGGTTGCAAAACAGCACACAATAAACAAAAATAAATATTCTCCATGTTCAAGACAAAAATGATAGCATTCTATCATTTTAAAATCTAGAAACCCACCCACCTGAGTGGTTTTTTTTGGAGGGAGGGGTGTGAGGAAAATTGGAGCAACTGTGGTTGTTGCGAAATTGTTGTTTACATTTGTAGTATTTGGTAGCTTCAACACTTTGGTGGTTTTTATTTCTTGCGAAACTTCAGCTTTGTAACAAATTATGCGTTGAATTATTGAAAAATAAAAATTTTGTACACATCTGTCTGGTTTTTTTTCTCATATTTCAGTATTTTTTCACAGTGAATAAGCAGTTTATAAAATTTCTTTAATGGGCAAAAAGTTGTATTTTACTGCATAGAATTAAGCTATAGATCTTGAATCGCTAATGCAAATATACTTTATTTCAGTATGTGTTTGACCAATAGATTGTCATTTGAGGGTTATGAAAATGCATTGGAATATAATACTTAGTGAACCTTATAAAATTTACTCGAAGGGTTCTTTTCCAGATATTTCTAGAGTTTATGAAGTGCATATGAGCTATTAAAAGCAGGTAAATCGGTGCAGTGTATTTTCAGCAGTTTGTTATCCCAATTTCAAGGGTAAAAAATTTTTTTTTATTCTTCCAGTGTTTATCATTTTTCAAAAAACAGTCTTATTCAGAGGTTTTTGCATAATATATTGCGTGTATATATTAGACCAGTCGACTCAACCTTTGACATTGGGGGCCCCATATCGCCTAGGAGCCTTGCTCCAGGATGTGGGGGCCATGAGATTTGTATACAGTAATTGTCTAGTAAGAAGAAAATATATCCAATAATTGAGGGAAAATGACATTCAAATTTGTGTAGAAAGACTTGGAAGCTTAATATTTCGTTATATGAGTGTTATGTCATTTTTTCTCTTTAAACTCCTTTGGGCAGAACATATTTTGCAAACAGAATGCGTATTTATATGCTGCGAAAGATCGCGGGGAATGTTCTGCAAAGTTGGAAGAACTTGGCTATTGCAGAGGATGTTTTGCAAGAAAGCCATGTTACGGGGGAACAGGGAAAAAAAGTTAGGACCCAGTTGGTCACGTGATCGTCGTTTCTGCTCGGAGTGCCATAGCCCTCTCTTTCTCGTTAGCCCCGTAGTCGATAGCGGTGTGTTGCTGTTTCCTTGCATTATAGACACTGATTTTTGTTAAATCGTAGGGGAGACAATTGTCTCGATGAGATCACAAATGCAGGATCATCATACAGTCGAACCTCGATACAGCGAACTCTGATTTAACAAATTAATAGATTCAATGTTTTCTTTAGGATTTTCTGTATATACATTTGTGTTAACCTGCGCCCGGAAAAAACGATTTTTCTTGTTACAACGGAAAAAAATTCGATTTGTGACAATTTTCGTTTTAAATTGAGATTCAACTTCATTGAAGAAAAGCCGGGTATTATAGCTAGTATATATATATATATATATATTTCGATTTGGGTAATCAGAGAAAACTCAACATTCACTTTTATATCATACTGCCACCTTTAGGGGCCAACCCCCCCCCCCCAATTCTCTTCATAACATATTTTGTTTATTTCGTCCCACTTCATCTGCGTGCTATGGAAAGGAACGTGTGAAAGCACCAGCTTTGAAGAAGCGAATTTTAATAAAAATAATAATAAAGCAACAAAAAACAAATCAGATTCATCAAGTTCTTCCAGAAAACATCCCCATGGGGGGGTCCCCAGATTCAATTCGTTGAATTTTAGTGGGGGGGCCACACTGGATATATCTTGGGCTACCGATGTGTTGCAAATTTTACAATGTTAAACAACAAAAATCAATGACATACATCCAGGGGCACCGAATTAGAACCTGTCAACACCCTGACCTGGAAGCTTGTCGGATACCCCCCCCCCCGTGAGGGGCCACGAAATTTTTTTCCAGGACCCCACATCCAGTAGCAGGGACACAATACGCAGATTTTTAGTGGGGAATCTAGACTGGATTTACCTCGGTCTTCCGCTGTTGCAAATTCTACAATGTTAAACAACAAAAAAGAATCAGATTCATCCAGCGCCCCAAAATGAAACCACTAAACATGGGGGGCCCCCGACTTGGAAGCTTGTCGGTCATCCCCCGGTGCGAGTGCCATGAAAAATTTTCATTTGTATTCGTTTTACCAACGAATAAAATCCAGGCCCCCACCCACGCAACAACCCTCCAACCCTTTGGAGACCAGATTTTTAAAAGTCAACAACCAGACATCTGGTTTGAGATCTGGCCAGGAATATTCTTTTAGACAAAGAGGTAGTTAAAAATGGCGAATGTCCTCTCTGTGTGATGGCCACAAATCTGACGTTATTGTTACGTACCTTGTAATGGCTGCTGTAAATACATTTTTGAAAAATCGTCAAAAAAATAATGCAGAACACCTGTTGAAATGTACAAAAGCATAAAAACGAAAAATGAACAAAAGAGCAGGTGGCACAATATGTAAACTTAAGAAAAATGAAACAGAAACCAATGAAACAATCGAAAAACAATTGTTACAGAGAGAGAGAGCAACAATCAAAAACAGAAAACTGCTAGGAAATGAAGCTTTTTTAAGTTATTATTATGCTATGTTATTTTTATACTTTGTTTGTTCCAGTTTCGGTTTTCATTGCATAATCTTGATATCTCTTGTGCGTCATGACTTTTCAAAAAAACCATTGTTTTTATATGTGAGTCATGCCTTGATTTTTCTTTCCATTCTGTAATTTTGGCTGCTCGGAACTAGTTTGTATTTCCCCAAATTTTAGGAATCATTGTTATTATTATCAGTTTAACTTGTTATAATTTCTCTATTTCTTCAGTGAAATTCTTTGTTTTGATATGAATAATTATGTGCCCTAATGAGAAAATATTTTTAAATGGCAAAAATATTGTAACATATTTTTGTTTCCATAATTTTCACTTACGAGTTTGAATTTTGATGAGACCAATAAAAGGAATGCTTGAAATGTAATGTTTTTCTTATTGAGTTCTTGATTTACTTCATATTAAAATGTGTATATCCTAAACAAAAATTCAATCAATCTATTTAGCTGTTATGTTTTCTTCTTTAGCTTACCAATGAATATTTCAGCTTCAACATTCAACAGCATACCTCTTAACTAACACATTAATACTCAACTTCAAATTTTAAATTAGCCCCCCCCCCCATGTGCTGCCATTCAAAATTGATTTAAACATTTAATAAATATATATATATAATAACGAATTGTGTTCAAAATCGAATTTTTTTTCCGTTGTAACAAGAAAAATCGTTTTATCGGGGCGCAGATTAACACAAATGTGTATGCAGAAAATTTTAAAGAAAATACAAATAGAGTGAATCGATTAATTTGTTAAATCATAGTTCGTTATATCGAGGTTCGACTGTATGATAATCCTGCAGTTGATCTCATCGAGTAAAATGTCTCCCCCAAGATGTAAGAAAAATCTGAGTGTCTATCAATGCAATACAGGGAAATAGCAACAAACCGCTATCGACTATCGCTGACGTCACGAATCTGTGGGGAGGCCTTCTAGCTAAAGATGACCAGACCCGCCTGTTTCGCCCAAGGTGGGCCCTGATTGCAAGTAATACGGAAAATACAGGGAACACGGCAATGTAATTAAGTATGGTTACATAGGTACCGCATAAGCAGAGTTTTATGATGTAATTATTTTTCTAAAATTTACAAGAGAATCATGCTAGGTAAAATTTCCTATCGCATCGATGAGCGCATTAACCATAGATATATCGACACATATTTTCCCGTTTATTTTGAATTATTTCATGGATCATTTATGATAGAATTATCAAACTATATATATATATATATACGAAACATTTTGTGAGAAAATGTATTGGTATAAAACCACTAGATGGCAGTAAAGACAGTTTACAATAATAATATGTAAGCGTCATCTATATAACGTAATTATGCTACATGAATGTTCATGAACTCTACAGAATTTTATTTATAAAATTTTAAATCACAAAATTAATTGATTATTTTTTCATTCATCTACAAATTAAACTGAATAAACTAATCAGAAGTGCAAAATGAAGTTTGTTTTGTAAAGTTCAACATTTAAACAAATTTATTTATTATATATAAATTATTATAGTTATTCATGGAAACATTCCACTCATCAACTCTCCTCGCCGTTACGCGACCTTGGTACATCCGATGATCACGATCAGAATATAGGAAACATTCGACGAAGCTCTCTCCGTCTACGCTAGATGCTCTGACGTTACATTTCCGGCTGATGCTTTTTATCTCGGGTGAGTCACTTAAAATTATGCGCTTTTCATAATGGTCAGGTTTTGCCCCGCTGAAGGCAGAAATATAGTTGATAAATTTGTGCATATTCGTGATAATTTTACCGAACTTTTTGAGGGGGATATTAATGATTTTTTAGAATTAGTCGAACCCTGGCTGGGATATTTTTTTGATAAACAAACGGATCTAGGAGCCCTCGAGGAGGCAGCATGTAATACGTCCGAATTTTTCGATACCCTTCTTGCAAAATATAGCGACTATGCGAATAGTGATGAGGATTTCAAGACCGAGACAGCAGCTCCCTTCGTATCGGGACTGTGCGAGTTTTTTGAGAAGATCAAAGAAGACCCTTGTTGCCATATTATGGCCTTGTATTTTCGTAAATCGCCTCAAATTGACAAATCTCCCGAAAGTATTGCCAAAAGACTGGAAAAATCCAGGAAAAGGAAAAGACCCCATGAGATGAGCCCATCTCCCGACAAGAAATCAATCGCATTCCCCTTTGCTTTTCTCGACAGTTCTCAGGACTCCATTTATGAGCAAGATGGCTCCCAGTCCCATGGAGATAACCCTAATCCTCTCGTGTCTCTTGTGAAAACCGTTGCCACATCGTTTACACAAAGTAACCTACCCATAATACCGTGCATCAAGCAGGCTCCCATAATGCCTAGCGAGCTCTTCCCTGACACAGACAACGTTCCCACAATGCCCTCTGATGCTCAAAGTCAACAACAATCATCAGCACCAACATCAGACCCAACCAGCCAATCAGAGCGCAGATCGACTGACGAGGCCCCCTCCCCCTCCAATAATGTAAACAGTATCAGAAACGTAAACATTGACGAAACGCCCACTGCTGGAGACATCGAAGATGACGATTTAGAAGGTTTCTCTACGGTTTCCTACAAAAAGAAAAATAGAAACATTCCCCCGATAGTACTCTCAGAATGGGGACCCAGATGGCTTAAAGATTACGCCGAAATAAGAAAACTATGCGAATTCCCCCCAGACGCAAAAACAACACCAACGATCAAATTTTATTCCGAAAGCGACTACAGAAAGGTGACTAGATTCTGCAATGAAAAGAATTTTAGGTTCTATACCTATCAACTGGAAAACGACAAAAATCTAAAGGTAGTTATCAGGGGTCTCCCCGTGAATGTTCCCCCAGACGACATTGCGGACGACATATTATCGCAAGGGCATGAAGTAATCAAGGTTTCCCGTATGAAGAACTACCGTACAGGTTTCGATTACCCGCTCTATCTCGTCGAGTTTGCCATTAAAGATAAGGGCATATTTAATATCACAGAGATAGCAAGCATTCCTGTTCAAATAGAGCAGTACAAAGGCAACCGCAATACATTGCAATGTCGTAATTGTCTTCGCCTCGGACACAGCTCTATATCCTGCCGAGAACGCCCCCGCTGTGCCTTCTGCGCTCAGCTACACAGCGGACGTGACTGCCCAAACAAAGGCAACATAAATCTCAAAAAATGTTTTTTGTGCAATGGGAGGCATTGCTCAACATACGGAGCCTGTCCAGTTAAACTGAAAAGACAGTCGCAAGAATCAGGAAGACTAATTATTCCTTCGCTGCCAGCGATAATAAGAAATGATCCAGAAATACAAAGAAACACAAACTTACGAATATTCGCCGACATAATCAGACGCACACCCCCATGCCAGCAAACCCAAACAAATGAGGAAGAGGGAAACGCCCCCATGGAGGTCTCCCCTCCCCCTACACTAGCAAGACGCAACTCGTTCACGCCCCTTACTGAAAGGCCCAACTCTCTTGCTTTCACAAAAATCTCCAATTATTACACCAAGAAAGGACCACACCCACTCTTCAAGGGATACTCCCTAAAACAGCATGAGTACGCAACTGAACTTGAAAAATCTATCGAAAAACAAAACAAAAAGGAAGTGGAAAAGGTACTACATGAAGTGATAGCCAAGGTAGAGAAAAATCTCGTGAGGGAAGAACCCAACCTACATAATGTAAACACTAACCTGGCTCCGCCCTCCTTTATCGAGCCAGAAGTCGCGGAACCAATCCCGTCTCTTGAATTTGTCCCACACGAAACAAATGTAAATTATGAAATCAAATCAATACTTCTCTCAACACAAAAAATCACTAATCTTGTCAAACCTCCCATAGAGGTAGAAAACAAACTTTCGGAAATCTTCCGAAGCCTAACTGAAGTGCTAGACTTCCTATCAAAAAATAACAACAATTAGTAATCAAAACCGAAACACGGATCTTACGCCTCCAAGACCTTTAACAATTTTTTCTTGGAACGCAACCAGCTTAAAACCAAGTATTGGAGAACTAACAGAAGCCCTCTTTGAACATAATGTGGATGTTTTTCTCTGCCAAGAGACCTGGTTGATCCCAAGCACAAAGATAAAAATTCCTGGTTATCAATGCATAAGGCGTGACCGATTGCACAATCGTGGAGGGGGCGTGGCTGCGTTCATCCGCAATAATATACCATTTAATCCCCTGGATCTTATTGACTCTAATTCTATGGAAGCGGTAGGGATAACTATTCATGTTAATAACACTAATATTAACCTCGTTTCCATTTACAAGCCTCCGAATAACAATCTTGATCTTAATCTCCTCTCCCACATATTTAATACAAACACTCCCACAATAATTGCTGGTGACTGGAATCTGCATCATAAGGCATGGAACTGCAGATATAATCAAACTAAAGGCACTGCACTCTACCACTTCTGCCAAAATAATGTTGTTGATATCATTGCTACTAAAAAAGCCACCCACTTTCCTTCCTTTTCTTTGCATCTTTCCTCTGTCATCGATTTTGCTCTTGCAAAAAACATCGATTCTGCAATCTCTATTTCCTCCCCTGAGCTTGTCGACTCTTCTCATAACCCTATACTAATTAAGATAGATTTCCTTATCTCAAGAAAAATCCCTTTTATTTACAAAACTGATTGGGTTAATTTTTCTAATGAACTCACAGAGTTTCCTGAAATATCGATTAATGATCCGTCAGTAGCCATCATCGATGAGAGCATCTCGCTTATCACAGAAACAGTCAACAACGCCATCTACCACTGTACGAACAAAATAAAGGTAAGCGAACACCAGTACGGCCTATCCAGAGAGTTGCTCACTAAAATTAGGGAAAAAAACAAAGTCAGAAAAAAGTGGCAGCGATTCAGACAGAGAGACGATAAAATCAGATTGACCCAGATGGAAAGAGAAATCAGGGCAGAAATAAGAGCATACAACCACGAAAGGTTCAATTACTTCATGGAGGAAGTGAACATAGCAGACGGGTCCATGTGGAAGGCCCTAAAAATTTGCAAACCAAGGGGAAATATTATCAACCGTATTCACGGGCAAAATGGGAGAATTGTTTTCACCCCCCCGGAAATTGCAGAATCCTTTGCGGACACATTCGAGCAACAGTTTGCTCCAAACGGACTACAAGACGACGAAACACAAGAAAACATTCGTGATACAATTGATGAATTCATGAGAAATAATCCCCCTCCCCTTTCTGAAACACATGATGTTCCGCTCACGTCAATCACCGAATTAAACGAGATCATAAAACTCCTGAAAACAAAAAAAGCCCCAGGGCACGATAAAATTTCTAATCTTGCAATAAAAGCTCTCCCCGTTTCAATCAGAAATTCATTGGTCAACATCTTCAATGCCATGATCAAAATTAACTACTTCCCAAGCTGCTGGAAAACAGCAATAATAAAAGCAATTCACAAACCTAACTCTGATCCCCTTTTCCCCCAAAATTTTCGCCCGATCAGCCTTCTTTCGAACCTGAGCAAATTATTTGAAAGAATTTACATTAAAAGATTAAATAATTTCTGCAACAATAATTCAGTGATTCGTGCGGAGCAGCATGGATTTCGAAAGGAACACTCTTGTATTACGCAGCTCCTACGTACGACAGAATTTCTAATGGATTCCGTAAACTACAAAGAATACGTCTGTTCATTGGCTCTCGATTTCTCGCGGGCGTTTGATCGGACCAATCACAGCACGCTCCTGTTCAAACTAATCAATATGAATTTCCCACCAAAATTTTTCTATTTCATCAAAAATTACCTTAATGAACGTCACTTCAGAGTCCAGATTGGGGATGCATTATCTACTTTAAGACCAGTTCGAGCGTCTGTCCCGCAGGGAAGCGTTCTGGGCCCCCAACTCTTCTCTCTGTACGTGAATGATTTCCCCTCGCCTCAACGGGGCATCATCAGTCAGTACGCCGACGATGTGCTAATTTCAACTAACTGCAGAGACCCTCAAAAAGCTTTTGAAAATCTTCAAGAGACAGTGGACGAGATAGAGAAATATTGCATAGACTCCGATATTGCCCTCAACCATGAAAAATGCAACTTCATATGTTTTCACAAGAGACACAACCCACCAACGGGACCTAATCACCTTATTGTCCTAGGAAACGCCAGACTTGCATCGAAGCCCCAGATCAAATATCTTGGGGTATTCTTTGATAGAAAACTGAATTTTAAAGCACACACTGAGTATGTCCGTATGAAAGCAACAAAGAACCTAGGAATGCTCAATAAAATATTTTTTCCCAAGAGCGGCCTCTCACTGAAAAACAAAATGTACTTGTACAAATCAGTAATTAGGCCTATTATCACCTATGCTGCCCCAGTTTGGGCATTCGCCACAAAGAAAAATGTTCACACACTTCAAATCTTCGAAAACAAAAGCTATCGAAAATTTACAAGAGCTCGTTGGTTCATGAGGAACGCAGATTTGAGAAGGGATCTATGCACGAATACGTATCTTGATCACGTAAGGAAACTCGCTGAGTCTCAATATGAAATCATCAGAAATTCAGAGTATCGACATCTATCTGAAATTGTGGATTATAATCCAGCGGTCATCCTCAGGTATGGACGGCCGCGGAATGTTCTCTTTCGCCCGTGGTAAATGTACAAATTGTATATATTGTAAATAGTGTAAATACACGTTTCATTATTCATTTATTACTCCTTCCAATTTTTTCGTTTTAAACTGCATTTAATATAAAAACCATGGCGAAGAAACATACTACCCCTTCATGCTGAGGAAACTGGCCCCCAAACTGGCCCTGTCCACCGGATCTCGCTCCCGGCTCATTTGGTGAAGCGTCTACGGAAACCACAGAACATGTTCAAGTGCCAACTGCCAAAAACAACCGAGAAATTACTGTAAAATGAAATATAGGAAGACTTGCCATCGCCTGGTGGAGGCCTAAGCGTTGTGCAGTCAAAATTCCTACTGATACTGAGTACCGCAATCAAGTAGAGCCTTGCACTTGGTCAATGGAGATTGCATCATTGCCGGGCTCCTTATTGTGAGGAAAAGTGAAATAAAATCAGCGTCAATGAAATGACACTGATCTGAAATGCGAAAAAAGAACAAATATTCTCTGAGAACTCAAAGAGAACAAATATCTTTCGAGTACCGCTAGGGAGGCGGCATAGAAACCTCCCAGCGAAGAAACTAAAATGCACAAAGGCAGGCACAGGAACCGTTCCCCATGGGGGAAAATGGACCAACGTGCTAACGCTCGATATCTGTGGACACAGTGAATAACAAACGCACATGAACTGTGCTGGCTGCGTTGAAAAACTGTGTCAACGCAAGAATAAAATGTGCCTGGACCGAGACCACCTCACGAAACTCTCCCCCCAAATCAGCCCAACAAATGGCGCTGACACCTACCTTCTCTGACGAAAAGCATGACCATTTATAGTGCATAATTATAGTGACTCATGATAATTCTCTTTCAGTTGTGGATACGGCATTTTGCCTGAAGTAATCTGTTAAACGAGCTTAGAGTCCCGATTTTGACTTAAATTTCTACACATACAGCTCTACACACTATTCATCACACACACTTTTACACAACAAAATAGGCCAAGTACTTCTTGTGCCCACTGCTAAGACCGGTAGAACGGCCATCAAAAATTGTGCCGCGGGACCGGCGAATCAAGTTCCATTCAGCTCAGCTCATTCAAAACGAACGAGCTTATTTCATTGAGCTACGTTGATGACAATTTGAGATTAACTGTAAACTTTACTTGTCTTGCCATAATGTTTCAAACGAACGGGTATATTTCATTGAGCTCCGTTCTTAATATGTTTAAATTAACTGAATCCTTTAAACGGCAGTAACGAGTGATCTCGCCTCTTATAATACCATCGACAAGACCATTATAAGAATGATTGTCTCAATGGAATCTTTTTTCCCTATACGCCTTGGTTTGAACGAGTATGTTAAACGAGCTTAGAGTCCCGATTTTAACTTAAATTTCTACACATACAGCTACACACACTTTTACACAACAAAATAGGCCAAGTACTTCTTGTGCCCACTGCTAAGACCGGTAGAACGGCCATCAAAAATTGTGCCGCGGGACCGGCGAATCAAGTTCCATTCAGCTCAGCTCAGCCTTGGTTTGAACCTGCTGAAAATCTGAATAATGCCTACTTAATTAAAAACGATATTTCATTTGGAAATAGTGTTTAGAGGTTTCAAATTGCCGCCTAAAAGGTTAATTGTGGATCGGTTTGACGGAAGTAAGAGGTACCATGTAAGCATGTGTTTTTCAAAACAAAAAAGTGGACTTGACTTAACTCTAAAGTGTCAAAATGAAGCTACGTCTTTCTTGCTGCAAGTCCTTCGAGACAATGTTAAAGTTGCTTCTTAAAGTGATAATTTCTAAAACTTTTCCTCTCTTAAATCGAATATTAGAATTCACACAACTGTAAATACATATTAACCACTTTGTACATATTGTTAATGAATGACGGATGAAAATAATTAATGATGCATTTAGATATTAAGTGAAATATATGTGAACACTCAAAATTTATGAAAAATCCATAATTTTTGCGCATCCGGCTCGCATTTGAGCCTCGAAGTGCTGAAACAATGACAATAATAAGCTATAATAACAAACTGAATAATAAAAATAATAAAAACTAAATAATAAACTGAACTATAAACTCAAACTGAAATTGCCAAAGAACATAAAATTTCTCAAGTTCGGGTATCAAGCATTACCAAAAATATGGATGAAATTGAAGATTTAGAAAGAACGGAAGCTTTGATCACAAAATGGAAAAGATAAAATCTTTTTTTGACGTGTCAACTAATTTTTATTGCAATGGTTTTATGCTGAAAAGCCAAAACTGCATGAATCAACTTAGCCATGATTAAGCGAGAAACAGAAGAAATCGCCAAGATCTTTAAATCTTCAAAAATATAAAAACATACCTCGTTTATTAAGCTGATCCCGCACTTCAGGCTGAAAAAAACCGTAATAAATTGAAAACCAGTGTATAAGCCGACCCCAAAAAATCTCCGCATTTTTAGAGGGGAATAAAATTCGTGCAATAAATATATTGAAATGGAAAAAGATTTAAAAAATTTTCCAATCCATTTCTTCTGATTCTCAAATTTCTACATCGGAAAAGCCAAGTCATCATCATACGGTGTGACGTCTTCGTTTTCATCTTAAACTGTGCTGACATCACCGTCGTCAATTCCAAACGGTTCCGTCCATCGTGTAACTGATGCGACACTTTTTTAAACAGTTTGATCAGGATTTCCGTTTCAACGGAATTCCACGCTTTATGACCTAACTCACTGGCATACTGCGAGACTGGAGTTATCATAGAGGAATTATCTGCAGTTGATGGTTAGTAGAAGAGGATACAAGCATGAACTCTGAAAGCACACCTGGGTGATTGCTGACGATGGTTATAGGAGACACCGGAAGGAAACACCATTCCTGGAAATGAGTTTTACTAAATTTCTTCAAGTGTTTCAAAATCTCGGCTCTACTCCTGTTTCTTTCATTATATCTATCTAGACCCCCCTCCCCCGCTTCGCCCTCGCCACCACAGGCGTTTTGAATTGACAGAAATTGAGTTGACCTACAATGTGAAATTTTTTTCGACATTGTAATTTTTTTACAATAGTATTTGAAAATATTTCTAAGCTGAACTGTAAAATACATATTTTACTCACCTGCTGTCATTTTTCAGAAATCTAATCAGATGAGCTTCCTTTCTGGCCATCCTAGGAAGCCGCAATAATTCGATTTTCGAACACGATGAAATAGAAGAATAAACTCGAAGTAAATGATATAGAGACACGAAAACAAATTAATTTAACCCACAGAAAAGCCTTTTGATGAATTAAATTGGAGATATTGATTAAGAATACCGATTGTAAGATGAAGTGAGACGGACCAACTTCCCATATAATCAGAAAACATTGCTATAAACGCGTACATACCACTCGAAAATATTTAATAATCAATTTACAATGGAGCATAAACACACGTGTTGATAGCCCCAATGATCGGAAGGTACATGAACATGGACTAAAATTCTGTACAGAGTTTTACTTGAGATTATTATTCATATACTTTTACTTTTAAAAGTAGTTAACCTAATTTGAATCATACAAAAACTGAAGAATGTTTGCGTGCATCATTAATTTTATTTCATATATACAGTCGTTCTGAGTTTATTAAATTTTAGTGGAAGAACCGAGTAATATCGAAGGATTGAGTTATCTGGAAAAAAAAAATGCACTGTTTCAGTTTTGTTCAACAGATGGCGCAACACAAAAGGTATGAAATAGCATTACATTTAGCGCCATCTCCTAATACAATTTCACCACACAAACACATTAAAAAGTTTACCTTAATTTCTGTCCCAAAATGTTTGCACACGGATATCTCCAACACCGTTGCCTTCATACATACTGTACTTTCAATTACAAGAACGTTTTCAATGATATTCACTGCCTGACGAGCGAGCAGAAGCCCTGTCCTAGTGCCCGACGTTAAACTTCAAAATTCCGTTCCGTTTTCAACATGGCCCCCACATCCCAAAGCAGGGCCCCTAGGCTGGGATCGTTTACGGGCCCCCGGCCAGACTTTCACGGGGCCCCTTTATGATGAATTTATAGCGTGATAAAACAAAAAAAATGATTAAAATCACACCGGGCCCAATTGGTGATGTCTCGTATTTTCCCGTACTTCGAAGTCCAATTTCACGTATTTTCCTCGAGTAAATATGGTCAGCCCATTTTTATCTTGTGGTTGCAGGTTGGTTTTTAGTTTCTTTTCCCCTTCTAAATAGAGTCACCATACGTCCCGTATTTCCCGGGACGGTCCTGGTATTCTTCCTTTTTCTAGCCGTCCCGACTTTTTGGCAAAAGTGTCCCGGTTTGTCTCGTTTTTCACATGACGACTACTTGGATTTTTATTCTTCATTGAAGTCAAAGATCGAAATTATTAGAACATTAATCTCCAACATTTGTCTTGTTGAACGTATTATTTCGTGGAATTCATTTCAATCCACTGAATTTTCAGTAACGCTTTTTTTCCCGCCATTGCGATTTTTTCCGTAAATTCGGCAATATTTGCCAACTTTGTGCACTTTTAGAGTCATTCTTGGCGATAATTGGCGACGTCCCGTATTTGGAATCCTAATTTTCCGTATTTCTCTCGAGAAAATATGGTCAGCCTACTTCTAAAGGAAGTAGGAATCCGTATGATGGCGTATTTACGATCTGGTGTGTATTCTTCTGTTTTATTTTTATTATTATTATTTATAAAGTATGACATAATCTTAAAGAAACTTTAACGTTGAGACACTGCAACTGCTACTTGTTGCAGCGTCACAGCTACGGCCCTCTTTCTGGTGAAACCATCGAGCTTATATTACGTAATATAAGCTCGTCATAATAAATGTGACAAATTTCCAAATGTATGAAAATTAGAGAAAAAAAAGTCGCATTTTTACTAAATTTTTACGAATATGAATAAATAATTATTTAATTAATTATGATCTGCATTAGGATAGTTGTGATTGATAAATGGCAAGTTTCCAAATTAATGAAAATTGGAGAAATCGTTTGTTTTGTGTCAGCCCATAGGGTTGTTACGACGGCTTCAATTTTCGTGCCTGATGTCACCTTCCTTGTATCATAACCTCCTCGTCCCGTATTTCCGGCGAACGAGTAATGGAAAATAGCATGCGTATTTCTTATCACTTATAACCTTCATCGTCAAAGCCGTCCCTATTGCCTATCGTGTTTCGCCACAAAGAGGGCGACGCTGTCACACTGCAACAAGTTGCAGTTGCAGTGTCTGGACGTTAGTTTTTTTATATATATTTTTATAATATATATCTACAGTCAAACCTCGTTAGTGCGTCACCCGCTTAACACGTCACTCGGCTTAAAAGGTCACTTTTTGGAAATCCTAATTGTCCTCAGGCAGGAATTGGCGCAGCTATGGCTTACCCCGTTTAACGAGTCACTCCGCTTATTAAGCAATATTTTTGCCCTCCCAAGAGTGACTCATTAACGAGGTTTGACTATATTTAATGTATGTATGTATATATGTGTGTGTGTGTGTGTGTGTATATACTTTTTTTAATATAATAAATCATAGATGGCGCTGTATATCACTACAATAAGTGTAGCTTGTTTCGATAGTTTTACATATTGCGTTTTCTGCTAATAAAAAATGCGACACAAACAGCGTATAACTAATGTTTAATACGGTTCCCGTTGCATAAAACTATGTTTAAATAGTATCAGAACAGCTTCCACAGATCCCAGTACTTAATCGGAACACAATCGGAACTTATGGAAACAATTCCAGGATACCGGATGCATCGAGAGACAGCCTGGGCAAAGTCGTCCAAGAGCCACGACGGCCAGAGAAGATCGCCATTTGTCGATTATAGCGAGGCGTGACAGGAGTGCTACAGCTTCTCAGCTCTGTCGTGACTTGTATGCAGCCACAGGAACCCGTGTATCAAGGGTGACTGTTTCCAAAAGACTTCATGAGAGAGGGTTGTTTGCAAGAAGAGCTGCTGTTTGCGTCACGCTCACTTCTACGGACAGGAGAATCCGTTTATCATGGTGCATAGAAATTGGCGTATGGATCAATGGGCGACCGTTCTCTTCACTGATGAGTCCCGGTTCAGCCTAAGCACCGATTCGCGCCGTACGTTCATATGGAGAGAACCAGGGACCCGCTACCTACCCTCCAATGTCCGCGAAATCGACCATTATGGCGGAGGAGGTTTAATGGTCTGGTCAGGCATCATGTTGGATGGCCGCACACTTCTCCATGTCTTTGAAAGAGGCACTGTGGCTGGTGTGAGGTGTGTTGGAGCCCTATGTTCGCCTTTTCAGGGGTGCAGTTGGCCCTGAGTTCATTTTAATGGACGATAACGCGAGGCCACATAGAGCTCTTCTGCTCGACGATTTTCTAAAGAGTGAAGATATTCGCGAAATCTCCAGACCTTAACCCTATAGAGCATGTCTGGGACGCTCTGGGGAGGGCAATTGCAACTCGCAACCCCCCTCCGGGAACCATCCAGGGAATGAAAAAAGCGTTGCTGAACGAGTGGAACCAATTTCCCAGGAAATGATAAACTGCCCTATTTCAAGTATGAAATCACGCTGCGAGACACGTATATCTGTAACAGCGGACCATATTCCGTTTTAACCCATTTTTTTGTTTATTCTGCAACCGCTGTTTCATACCTTCCGACTCCAATGAGTGTTACGCACGATTATGCGTGTGTATTATAATTATTGAATGGTTATTTGTTTTGTATTGTATTAATGTATGTACATATCAAATTTCATTAAAATCGGTACAGTAGTTCTAGAGATAATCGACCAAGTCTGCAAATTCTCTTAATTTCTTACACCAGTGTACGTTTGGAAGGCTGCTGTATTTTGAGCAGGACTTCTGGTTGACGTCAATAAAAAGCATTTTTTTGTTCTCAAATCCTTGTCTCTGTGAGTTTTCACCCATCCTCAAGTCCATGGCGAAGAAGAACCCGAGATATCCGCGCAGGGGGACAATCTGGTGACAGAAGTTCGACGAGCCGCCGACGGCGCAACAATATGAATGGGTTTTGTATGCAAATTTTTAATGAATATTTCTAGATACTCAAAAGAGTTTTTGTACTTCATTAGTTTATTTTTATATTCGGTACTGGTTATTACAAAATCGTACAAAATAGAATCAGAATAAACACTACATTTTTTTGTCATTATATTTTTTAACCTGAAAGATTTTGAAAATTTCCATTTTTTATTGATATGTTTCAATGAAATGATAGATTCCTGAATGATAGATCACTATATCCTTTTGATGTGAAACTAACATCTTGAAAATTCATCACTATCATGATATACAGGTCCGGAAGTAACACCAACGCCACTAAAAACCACCTCCCATATTTTTCCTCAGTGATATAAAAAATAAATTTCTCACCATACTTCACATTGGCTCAGACGTTATATTTATCAAGCGATTTCATTAAAAATTGTAGAGAATAAAAATCGCCCCTCAAAGGGTTTATCCCTTAATCTGGATAATATGCCGAGGTGAACTTTGAAAAAAAAAAAATATCCGTCAAGTTCAACGCTTCTTAATATTCAGAAAGTCTATTCATTTCATGTTATCTTAGAAAAAAAATTATCATCTATCTATACTTTTGCATGTTTGAGCTTACAAAAAACCCTATATTGTTAGATAAGAGCATTTGCAGAGCATCCCAAAAGCGACAAAGAACCCGTTCGGGGTAGACAAACGTTTTTTAGAAGGAAAAAGTTTTCCAAGACCCATTTCACAAAGGTATCTTCAAAATTGACATCATTTCGAAAACAATCTTTCACAGTAAACGTACTCAGTCATGGACACTCTTGAACAAGTGTATCATCATATGCGTTTTCAAGCTGGAGCTAACTGAAAATGATTTCCCGCAATTTTCACACTTATATGGCATTTCTATTGAGTGTATTTTTCTGTGCTCTTTGAGACTAGAGCTTTCCGGAAACTTTTCTTTGCACATGTCACTCTCGTACGAATTTTCTTCGGTGTGAGACTTTCCATGGTTATTCAAATCAGACTGGCGACAAAAACTTTTACCGCAAACTTCACAAACATGCGTCTTTTTTCCAGTGTGAACCATTTTATGTCTGTCCAAATCAGAGTTCTCCTTAAAACTTATGTTACAAACTTCACATTCATATGAGTTCTCTTCGCGGTGTGATCTTTTGTGGGTTTTTAATGAAGAGATATGGTAGTACTTTTTGCCGCACAACTCACATTCAAATAGTCTCTCTCCGGTGTGTACCTTTGTGTGACTTTTTAAACTTGACCTACATATAAATTTTTTACCGCAATGTTCGCAGTCATAGGGTTTTTCTCCAGTGTGGAGTTTTCTGTGTCTAATTATGTGAGAGTAATCGTAAAATGTTTTACCGCAAACCTCACATTCGTGTGGCCGTTCTCCGGTGTGGAGTCTTCTGTGAGTTTTGAAAACAGAATGAAACGAAAACATTTTATTACAGAACTCGCACTTATACGGCTTTTCTCCGGTATGAACTCTTCTGTGCCCTCTTAATCCATCGTTACTTGAGAATCTCTTTCTACAAAACTCACACTCATACGGCTTTTCTGCAGAGTGAACTTTTTTGTGACTGTTTAGCTCAAACATACGCACAAACTTTTTAGCGCAAATCATACATTCATATGGTTTTTCTCCAGTATGGATTTTTTTATGACCATTCAAAGTAGATTTGGTGCTAAACGTTTTGCCACAAGTTTCACACTCATATGGTTTTTCGCCAGTGTGGATCCTTCTGTGATCATATAGATGCTGTTTTTCTGCGAAATTTTTACCACAAGAATCACATTTGTGCGGTTTTTCTCGAGTGTGCACTTTTTGGTGACGCTTTAAACCAGATTGTTCTGTAAATATTTTATCACAAAACTCACATTTGTAAGGTTTTTCTCCAGTATGCACTCTTTTGTGTCTTTCTAAACCTATCTTTTGTTTAAATTTTTTACCACAAGCATCACACTCATACGGCTTTTCTCCAGAGTGAACCCTTTTGTGAGCTGTCAAATTATGCGAAAACCCAAATCTTTTGCCACATACATCACAGTCATACGGTTTTTCTCCAGTGTGAACTCTTTTGTGCATGCCCAATTCAAACTTTCTCGCAAACCTCTTTTTGCATAAGTCACATTCATGTGGTTTTTCTTTGGTGTGGATCACTTTGTGGTTAATTAAATTGGACAGGTCCGAAAATCTTTTTTCACAAAATTCGCACTCATGTGGCTTTTCTTCCACGTGTCTTCTTTTATGAATTTTCAAAATGTCCGCAGTCCCAAATCTTTTACCACATAAATCACATTCATGCGGTTTTTCTCCAGTATGAACTCTTCTGTGCGAGCGTAATGAAGTGCTTCTCCGGAACTTCTTATCGCATAAGTCGCACGCATATGGCTTTTCTTCGGTGTGAACAATTTTATGATTAATTAAATTGGACACATCCGGAAACCTTTTGTTGCAAAATTCGCACTCATATGGCTTCTCTCCAGTATGGCGCCTTTTATGGGGAATAAAACTCTCCTTATGCTTGAAGCGTTTACCACAAACTTCACATTCATACGGTTTTTCCTCACTATGAACCTTCATGTGACGGTTCAAATTGGAATTTTGCCCAAACTTCTTGTTACAAATCAGGCACTCAAACTGCTTTCTCCCGGAGTGGATTTTGTCTTCACCTGCAGTTTCTGTTGCGGTTGTTGTCACTGTAGATAACTCCTCCATATCAATGTTTTAATGAATATCAAAGATAGAACGAAATTCTACCACAATATCTTATTATTTGACCCAATATTGTTCTATGAGCTGTAACGGTCCATTCACGTTAACAGAACTGCTAATTTTCTGCTGGAGAATTTGATGACGATCTTCATTTGCCTGGAAGAAAAATTAAAAACATCATCAGAAAAAGGGCTACTAACCAGTTTCACGATAAAATCTCAAGACACTTGTCTTGTTAGTATAAACTGTCAAACATGGAGACTTAAACTTTGATAAGGAAAATGAAAATTCGATGTAGAATATATTGATAGAAAAATGGACCGAATGGGAAAAAAGGACCCTCTGGCAGATGGAAAACCGGATGCACAAATACACGTTTGATACGTTAGTCACGAAATAACCTTAAAGTTTATGTTTTTCAACCTTTTTTTTCCCCCTTCCATTTAACCAGCCAGTAACACGTTTAAAAACAAAAAATAGATAACTCATTCATCATTTGGCGATCACGGTGTTGTGATTGCCACGAAAGCACTTGAATTTTGCGACTTAGTGTCTCTGAACCTAGCCATAGAAGATACAGTGCCAACGCTAGCGAGGGTCTTTTGTAACAACATCTGCTCCCTTGTGTAGTGTCTTCGTTCATAAAGAGATACAATCTTCGTTCAAGGTTCTACTATCCGAGGATGATGTCATTCTCTGCTATCCATACAAAGGTTTTTAACAGCTGGCTAGTGGGAAGATGAATTTTGGGAAAGAGAGAAAATTCAACTGCCCTTGCGGGGATCCGAACCCACGTCCTCACACTTGCCGGGTGAGCGTCATAGAAAAGAGAGTAACATATTTTTATAACACTGGTTTGGTTTTTTAAAAACCTATCTTTTAATTTTGAGCAACACCTGGAACGAATTAAAGGATTTTCCGTAGAAACCTATGAGGAAACGTTTAAGCTTACAAACATGATTCCGCAACGAATTATTTTTGTTAGCCGAGGGGTATCACTGCAGTATCTACCGTTTTCCCCCGTGTATTCTGTAATTTTCGTTCTTTGTTTGAACGTGTTAACTCAAATCTTTTATTTGTTGCGCATGTAAATAGTTTTTATACTTACTCATTTTTGTGTTTTTACTTATTTATTTTACTTTTCATTATTTTTACTTTTTATTTATTTATTTATATCTTGTTTTTACTAATTTGTACTTCACAATACTATACAAATAAAAACACAAACACAGACAACAACAGACTAATTGTCCAACAAGATAGCTGAAAAAATAATGCCCTTAAAAAATACGTATATGAAATAAATATAACTAAACTTACACGAAAAACTTACTCACAAAATACGAGCATGTATCACGAAATAAAACCTAATAACTAATAATATACAATAACTGCCCATAAAAAGATTGCGCTTGTTTTAGGGTATTCATCGACATGGTTTAAACCAGTGGTTCTCAACCGGGAGCCATATGGCCCCAGGGGGGCCCTAGGATATTCCAAGGGAGCCACGGCTACTGATACGGGGGCCACGAAGAAATTTGTGACATTAATTTTTTTTTTTAGTCAGAGTGACTAAAAAAATTTAATTTCAAACAAAATGCATAGAATATATTTTTCGTAATTTTTCCCCATTCAAGTAACATTAACATGAGGATGAAGGAAATAAAAAAAGTGGTTCATGTAATCTCGGTGGTTTTACGACTTGGAGGTGATAGTAGGCCCTGACACAAACTATAGAAGAGGTTTAAGCAAAATGGAATAACTATAAAGACAGAAAATTGTGTGTGTTCGAAGACTTTTCATTCAAAGAGAGCTGCCATAAAGAAAACAGACAAAGATTTGTTGACCATTGATTGACATTTTTTTGATTGCTGGTAGTAAATGTAATCCAAGAAGTAGATGGGTGAAAAATGAAAGCTTGTAAAAAACCAATCGTTTTCATGCAATTACAGACGGATAGCCATCTAGTTTAGCACAAAGCTATCTTCAGCCAGCACTGAGTGGTCTGATGGGGAATATATTTATAAAAATCGAATAGAGAATGATTGCTCTGGGGTATTTTTTATGAATTTTGAAAGGGGGGGTGCCAATCCATTGCCTCTGCTGAAAAGAAATAAAGTCGAATTCAGCTATAACGAACTCCAAGAGATCAAATCCATCAGATACATGGGAAAAAATACCCGCGAAATTTAAAATTTTTTAAAACTACATTGCTTTGATAATGTATTGGGACAGGGGCGGCTTAAGCGAGGGTGCAAGGGGTGCGGCGCACCCGGGAGGCATGTTGTAAGGGGCGGCAGCGTAGACTTTACTTAAGACAACAAAATTGAACACAGTAAAAATTCGCGACATCACGCTTTTGAGTCCTACTACACCTCGACAACGGAAACGTTGAGAATATAGACAAGGCCTCTGATCGTAATACCAGAAGCAAGAATGGAAGCTATCTGGGCGGCTCGAGACAAAATCTGTACCCGTGTGGGACTTATTTTTTGCACCTCCTACCTATTCCTCCCTCCATAGCCCCTACCTCCTGCGTCAGGGAATCATTCGTAGGGCCCATGCCAGATTTTCCACGGGGCCCCTTCTACAGTTAATTTAAAGAGTGAGAAAAGAAAAGTTATAAGGATTTTGTCCCGGGCCTCAAGCTGGAGCCCTGTCAGCCCTACCCTTAGAAGGTCATGCCCCTCCCTCACAATTAACCAAACAATTCCTAACAAAACATTTTTGTGCCCCTCCAGAGCCGACAGTTTTGTTTTTTTTGGCAAATTGAATTTTTTTTTACCCATTCACCCCGGATTTAGCAAGCGGTGCCTCGTGTGGCCGCAATGGGTCGCGTGGCCAAGCGCCACCCCTGTACGCTATTACAAGGGCCATTTTGGTTCCCTCACCCATGGCCCCTACAAGAGCCCGGGATAATTCTCATAATTTTTTGGCTTTTTCAGGCTATGAATTAACTATAGAAGGGGCCGCGAGAAATCTGACTGGGAGGACGCCTGCGAAAGATCCCAGCCTAGGGGCCCATACCCTCACTCAGAATTTGATCTACAATAGTCAAATGAAGGCAAAGGAAAATTTTGGTTTTTCACTTGTCCGGCCCCTGGAATACCAGAAACACCTTTGAAAAAATTTTCTTAGTAAAAATTATCCCGTTAAATATCATCTTCACAGGATAAGTGATGATGGATCACAAAAATAAGTGCTCTTTCAAGGATTACGTTATCTGGCATTTATTAAGAAAGGTGAAATAATTTTAGAACAAAAAATTTTCTACTTCGAAAGCGGGACGTATGGTCACGTACATTTTGCATGGTAAACAATTATGTGCGGCTTTCTTCTGAAAAAAAATCAGGTTTATCTCCAGGTGCCCTTCACCGAATCCCTATCAGCCTCCTGGCAGGGTCGCCAGTTGGGGCGGCATATGAGGCTTCGCACCCGGGCGGCAGGTAAGCTCGAGCCGCCCCTGTATCGGGACTTCCTCCAAGATTGACACCACATCGTTGAAGTTTTTTTAATCGATACTGTAATGCTTCCTTTTAACTGCCCTACTACTGGCCTACAGCATCCTAAATAATTTCAATGCAATTTTCCTATCCTGCAAGAACAATGTTGTGGACATTAGAAAAAAAATTCTAAAAAGGCGTATGACTACATTTAAAGCAATTTAAATCCGTTTATTAGAGACTCACTGCATCTGCTGATGTGCAATAAATGCTCACGTAAGTCTTCACTTTGAAATGTCCATAACCCGCTCAATGCATCTCTTTGTATCTGTCAACCTAAAATTTATGGTTTTTAGTGTTGATAATACGCATGCAAAACCAATTCAGCGACGCGTTTTCACAATCTGCAAAAACTACGTGGATTTGATCGTTTGAAATGATGTCTAAATGTCAAAGATTTGGAGAGTTCGAATCAAAATGAAAATGTCAAATAATTGAAATTGTGCTTCGTATAATTGAAATATTTTAATATTGAAAGCTATATATATAGAGATTAATCTCGTGCCCGTAGTCATACGTCTCATAAATGTGAAATTTTGTCATAAAACTGAGAGTGAGGCACGAATCCCCTTGCGCACAAGTGGAATTTCGAGGCATTTACGCACAACCGAGCCCGTCTTGGCCATTTTTCTTTTTCTCCTCACCCTTTCTTCCTTTTGTTTCCTTCCTAAATTTATAAAAGTGAAAAGGGCATAATTATTATAAAAAGGACTGTTTTCAGATCAAATTGCCGAAGTTCAATTACTTTACTGGAAACATTTTTACTGTCAGATTTTTTTTGGGGGAAATACAGTTAAACCCAAAGCGTATTAAAGACCCTTTATTAATACGCTTTGGTCAAACCCCATTAGACCGGAACTCCAAGAGATCGGAGAAATCACTTACAAAGGAATTCCAGATTTTTATATTGTTCCTATTAAACCTACCCGGGGAATTAGAAAAGTTTTCGTTAAAACGATATTTCTCCCGTTGTAATGGTATTTGTTACAATGAGAGTTGACTGTATTTCGTCTCAAGCTATTTTTTTACGTGTATTTGGAGGCTGCATGGGTAACAGGGCATATGGCACTTTACTGGTGAGCCATTAGTCTAAAAGACATACCCAACTGGAAAAAGTATCCAAATCACGTGTCCAACTCAGATATGTCATTCATGTTGTAAGGGGTTGTATAGCTCTAAAATAAAAATAAAAACAACTCTTTATACCATCCCCGTGTGCCAAAGAACCCAATCAAGAAGTTGTTGCTCTATCTTTCCCGATGCCAACTAAAATAATTTCACGTTTCTAAGTGCAATATTCACCGAGATAAATGCGAATTCGAAAACTTGAAGAAATTTGGGAAAAAACAGCATTAAATGCGGGTAAAATGGTTTCCCCTCATTTAATGCTGTTTTTTTCCAACTTTCTTGGAATATCTCAGTGAAAATTTGAACTTAGACACGTTGAATTTTTTTGTCGGAGACCAGGGGATGTACCACCTTCTGATTCTTAATAAGAATCCGCTTCTTAACTATGGATTTGATCTTTAGTTAAGAATCGAGAGAGAACTTTGCTACCACATTCTTAACTAAGAATCGTTTTTGTTCCATAGTTAAGAATCGAGTTAAGAACCAAGGCTACCCACTTCTTAGCTTGATTCTTAGTAAACATTTTTTTTCTTCTATGCGAGATAATTCTTTCTTTAATAGAAGTTTTCTGCGATTCATATTTTAAAAAATGGAAAAAAAAAATTAACAATGCATTTTTATTTCAAAATAAGGAATTCGTCAGACTTTTTAAGTTATCGAAAAGTTATCTGAAGGTTGTGTGGGAGAGTTGAAATCAGTGTTAGAGTCTATATACAGCACATATATGTTGATAATAGTGATAAAATATCGGATTATTTCAATAAAGTTTGATAAATTTTGCTACATTTATCACATTTACCAGTGATTATGCATAATTCTCAAATTTTCAATCCATAAATATCATGATCGATGAGTCGTAAACACAATTTTTTTCATATTATGGGAACATAATATAACTCATATTATGGAATTATTAAATTCAAATCATATATGATTTGAAATTTTTTATTAGTTTAAAACTTGAGAGAAAATTGAATTTCGCCCACAAAATATGTGAGATAAAGCTTCAATCGGCCGAAATATAATTGTACATAAATTAAAAATCATTATTAACCTGCTGCTGCGTTTGTTTTTTTCACATACTTTGGTGTACGTGAAAAAGCCAACATTACAGAAGCGATGACCATTTTTAATATTGGTGTATTATCTGATCACTATATATTATTTTTATTTGGCCACGAAGCAGCTATGCAATACATGTACAGTACCACGTTCATTTCGCCATGACAATTAATTTAAAGAAACATGAAGCATATTATAAAAATTATTGTTACTCTTGTAATGTTAGCTTCACTTACATACATAATGTAAACACAACGATGATTCATTTATCGCATTAACCATGGTTTGACAATTATGCATAATGACCTACAAATGTGATAGATTCACGGTATATGAGCAAAATTTATCAAACTTACCGAAATCGCCGGTGATTATTTATATAATAACCGCAGCTCTTTATCACTTTCACCATAACATATATAGCATAGCCCCTCTTCATGGAGGGTGGCAGGGATCCATCCCAGTGAACGTGGGATGAATCTTTGATTCGAATCATATCGGATGATTAAGTATGGATATGTTTGTTTTTTACTGTAACATGTTAAAAAAATATTATGTATTTATCATTTCTTCAAAACCGTATTCACATTTGCTGAAATAATCTCCGCCATTTTTTCAGGCTAGCGTCGCTCTAAAATTTCTTTTCCTCCTTATCTTGTCAACAACAAGCTGTTGTTAATTTTTAGCTGGGCGCTGATTGGCCAATGGCGAAATTCCCCAAAAGGGAAATTTATCGGACTGTCCATCGTCACGTGACCTTAAGAATAACTTTTAACAATCACATCGTGGTTGCATTCGGAGCTCGATTCTTAACGTGATTCTTACGAACCGATTCTTACGTATGGATGATTGGTTATTAAGAATCAGAAGGTGGTACACCCCCAGGAAACAAAACTTTCCAATTGTGTTTTGGGGCACAGGGTGTCCGCATAAAAAGTTAACATTTTCATTTTAATAACTATGTAACATGAATTAAATATCTGAGTACTACACATTATTCGGGTACTTTTTCCATCTGGAAGTATGCCCCTAGGACCAATGGTTCGCCAGTAAAATGCCATATGCCCCGTGTTACCTATGCGCCCTGTATATGAAATATAGTACGGACTGTTATGTGAAATATTGTGTTGTGTTTAAGCCAACACGCACGTTGCTTCGTTCGCCTGCGAGAGAGTGGCCACATTATGAACCAAAAAGCCACTTGAAGGTAGCTTGTCATCCAACGAAATATCAGATTTTCACCGTATCGAAATTGAAGTCAACAAATTGATAATTTTCGTATTTGAAAATCTGATTATTTATACACTCATGTCCATAAATTAAGGATAATGCCAGCTCCGGCAAATAAAGGTTCAGAAACAAAACAAACGTTACTTATTCATAAAGCCCATTTATTAAACAAAAGATAAAGAACAAAAACGATGGTGTGTGTATGATACCATCCATAAAAACTACGATTTTTGCTCCCTGGAGCAATTGTAAAAAATATCTCCTTTACAAAAACTTACTATTGCATGGTTGGTATGATGGTTAATACATTGTATGTCTCCCATGCGATGAAAAACAGTCCGTACAACGCCTAGGCATGCTGGGTATCAAATTACCGATCTGATCTTGGGGAAGATCACTCCACTCAGCAAGCAATGCTCTCCGAAGTTCCGGTACACATGTAGGAGGTGGTTGACGGGCTGCAACTCGTCGGCCAAGCATGTCCCACACATGCTCTATCGGATTCAAGTCAGGTGAGAATGCTGGCCATTCCATACGGGTTATATCCTCAGATTCGAGGCATTCGTTTACGATGTTTGCTCGGTGAGGACGGGCGTTGTCATCCATAAACACAAATTCTGCGCCCATGGCACCCCTAAACAAACGTACATGTTGTTCCAGAATGATGTCCCGATAAATTTGGGCTTTCATGGTTCCGGTTTGAACATGCTGATCTGTTCTGGAACCCAGTATAATTCCACCCCAAACGAGCAATGCTGCACCACCGTAGCGGTGTCGTTCAATGATGTTGTCTTGGTGGTAACGGGTACCTGGCGTTCTCCATATGAAAGTCCGACGTGAATCAGACTGCAAGCTAAACCTCGTCGTAAAACATCACACTAGCCCGCTGTGACGATGTCCACATTGCATGTTCTCTACTCCAGGCTAATCGCTGCCGACAGTAAGTTGCCGTGAGCGGAACACATCTGACAGGCCTGCGAGCATATAGACCAATATCTCCCAAACGTCTGTACACGGTTTGCCTTGAAACTATGGTACCCGTGGCTGCAGATAGCTGACGAGACAGGTCGGATGCTGGGCTCCGTCTGCTTCTTTTGGCAGTTACTGCCAAATACCGGGCTTCATTCGGCGTTGTAACACGGGGGGCGACCAGTACTGTAACGTCTACTGACATTTCCGTTATCTTGGAATCGTTGCCAAAGCCTAGAGATGACACTTTGGGCAATTCCAAGTTCCTCGGATACTTCCATCTGAGTGCGCCCACATTCCAGACGGCCGATAATTCTACCACGTAAAAAATCACCCACATGCGTCCTCTGTGTCATAACTATTCGCTTATGGCACTGAGCGCCTTACAGAACTCTTGTGAACAATTTCACTTCTTTGCCACCATTCCTTATATACCCCCCCCCCCCTACACTCTCGGCATCATCTGGTGGCTGAAATTTGCATATCATTCTTGCAGATGTGTGTGATAATTCTACAGGTGAAATTTTTACTTTAGATTTCGGTTTCCGTGTGATTCTGAATTATCCTTAATTTATGGACATGAGTGTATTTTCCGATGAGCTTGAAATCCTGATAATGAATCATTATTATGTTCGCACGAACAGTTTTGTCACTGCGTACATGATTTCTCTGGAATGAATGATTCCAACAAATATTTAAAAAAATTTTCACACGCATTTTAGTTTTTTTTTTAAATTCATAGTAGGGCTACAACACGAACCTATATCCTTGATACATGTATTATTGTTGAAAACGATGTGGAAGGTTGAACTTTTCAATTGTGATTCATTTGTGTGGCTACTCTCTCGTTACTACTTTTATCCGCATGAAGAGAAGAAAATTAATAAAACTGCTTGCTACCACTTTTTGCAATTTTTATCATTATAAGAATGCATATTTTGGAAGCTACAACTGACATTTCTCAATCAAACCATAATCTTTTACACAAAAAAAAAAAAAAAAACTAATTTGGAAATAATAAAAATTTCAGGCATTTCCTCAGATCTGGCGAACTTTTAAAGTAGCCCATCGTTCAAGTCGGACCCAATTTAATACATATATGCAAAATTTGGCGATGATCGGTCTAAAATTTTGTGGTTATAAGGCAAAATGCCACAAGTCACTTTTCCCAAAAAAACTGAGTTCGACTGAGTCTCGTTCGACCAAAATTTTGGAAGGTGAAAAAATTTCGTCCATCTTTTTCGGTTCATAGGGAACCAACGGAGGCAAATTGCAATAAGTCAAAAAGTCACTGTATCACATTTTTACAAAATATTGTTTACAAATTTGCCCTCGTGAAATTTTGAAAAAGTGACTTATTACATTTTGCCATCTCAGCACAGAATTGTAATTTTGTTCTAACGACTTTGCTGAATCCATTTTCCTTTTCTAGCCAAAAAAAACAGACGGAAAATGAAATTCAAGCATTTTTCTAATATGGCCTATTAAAAATTGCGCTTTGCGCACTAATGTTTTCTAATCGGCACAGATGTGATGGAGAGACTGTCAGCTGAGCCTACACTCAGCGAAGGCACTCATGCCACTATTTAAGCTGCCAAGGTCTTCAATACGTCCGTGAACCAGTTTCACAATGATCATTTTAGTCGCGCCACGGTCGATTTCTGCCCACGAGGGTTAATTAGACGGGATCCTACAATTTAATGCCGATTCCGAACGGCAGCCTTTTTTTTTTATACTCACCGAGAGGGTGGTACGCGAACCCTCCAATGTGGCATTCACTGCTGTAGCAATCTTTTTCTGTAGTCATGTCACCGTTTTTGCTGTATCCGTGTCAGAAAAGTTTCTGATCTCATAAGGGTGAATCGAGTATCGAACTCGCGACTCCTCTAAGTATCCTTTGATACTTTAGGCGAGTATCTTATTGACCTGGGCTACCGCGCCCTAAAAAATTATTAAAATTCATATACAATTTTAGGAAAAAGTAGAAGAAACAATTCTAGAACAATGAAAATTCAGAAACAATTTAAGAAGAACGGCAGCCTTTTGGGCTGGAACAATGAAAATTCAGGAAAAATATTTTTGAAGTCCTACGCTCCTGTGTCATTTCCATCATATCTAGGCTGACCATATTTACTCAACGGGATACTGGGCTTCAAAATACGGGATATTGCCAATTATTGCCAAAAATTATGGCCAGAGTATGCAAAATTGCCAACTCGTACTAAAATCACACAAAAGTCGCCGATCACGGAAAATGAAGCTCCACTTCAAATCGCAGTGAATTAAAATAAAAAACAAATATGTGAGGCATTATTTGTAGTCATAATTATCATAATATAATTTGTGAGTGTAAAAGATAATTTTAATCGTTGATTAGAAGTTAAAAACTCTCAAAGACTCTTTTTTTGAAAAAAAGTCCCGGTTTTTCACGTATTTCCAATGAAGCCAACTAGAGTTTCTTGTTCTTCGTTTTCAACTTCTAATCAACGATTGAAATTATCTTTTACACTCACAAATTATATTACGATAACTACGTTTGTAATTATCGCTGTTATTAAGCCCGTTGAGTAAATATGGTCAGCCTAGATATGATGGAAATGACACAGGAGCGTGGGACTTCAAAAATATTTTTCCTGAATTTTCATTGTTTCTAATATTGTTTCTTTCGTGATTGGTGACTTTCCTGTGATTTCAGCACGAGCTGGCAACTTTGCATCCATAATTTTTGGCAATAATTTCAAAGAAGTCGGGACAGCTAGAAAAACAGAAAAAAAAACCGGGACTGTCCCGGGAAATACGGGAAGTATGGTCACACGTATCATACCCTACGCGAAAACGTTGAAGTATGAATAGGCTGACCATATTTCCTCAAGAGAAATACGGGACATTGCGTTTCCAAATACGGGAAATACGGGACATCGCCAAAACCAAACAAAGTTACCAAATATTGTTGAAATTACGGAAAAATCACAATGGCGGGAAATGATGCAAATTGCAGTGGATTACAATGTATTCCACGAAAGACAAACGTTCAAGGCAAATGTGGGAGATCAATATTCTCATATATAGTTGTAATTATCGTAAAATAATTTATGAGTTGAAAAATAATGTCAATCTTTGACTTCAATAAAGAATAAAAATTCAAGTTGGCTTCGTGTAAAATACGGGAAAAACCGGGACACTTTTGCCAAAAAAAACAGAAAATATCGGGACTGTCCCGGGAAATACGGGACGTATGGTCACATTAAGTATGAGGCTTTTTGGATCACGTGATATTTTGAGGGACATACAAGATAACCAATATGGATACTTCTTGTGCTATTAAAGAAACATGAAACGAAAGAGAAGAAATGAATCGTTTTTTCTTCTTTTTAATGGGAGCTAGAAATTTTGAATCTTTTTTTTAACTTCAAGTTATCGATCTGCCTTTTTTTCCTTCAAAAAATGCTTGATTAATAAAGCTGCCGTTCTTCAATGTAATTTATAGGCCCATAATTAATTTAAAAACATCCTAAACTATATGGATTGATGCAATTGCATAATATATGACATTAATTCTCATTTTCAGGTATAAATAAAGATTTGAAATCAATGTTATTGCATGAATATCCACATGAAAAGTGGGTCTGGCTCGTTATTTTATATTTGATTTTCTAGGCTTCGTATCTCAAAGCGAGCTCAAAATTTCGAAAACCAAAGATTCAATTCAATTTTTAAAATTATTGATGTGGCGGAAAACCCCACTAAATTTCCGCATTTCTACGCTAAAATCGGCAATTTTAACATTGATCTCTATGGGGATCATCCAGTGTGTGTCCCTCAGGAGTGATGCTGATGATGCTTATGACGTCGATTTGAAGAGCCTCATTTTTATATCGCAACTAAAAGATGGCAGCACACGCGAATTGAAATGCGTGTGGAAAAGAACATGCGGGAAAAAGAAAATTTCCCCATTTTCGACAGAAAAAAAGAAAAGACTCACCTTCACTGCATGAAGTTGAAAGCATCGTAAAACGATTAACATACAAGTTAATTTATCAATTAGGGTTGTTAATTTTATTAACCGATGTCTAATAAGAAGCTAAAATTTAATTAAACGCTAACGGCAAAAACGAGATTCCGGAGTGATGCCGCGGCGTGAGTGTGCCATGCGCGCGCACTTCACAATGTAAACTCGTTTGACGTCACGGGGTTTATCAAGTGCCTATTCTCTCCGATGACCATATTTTTCGAGGGAAAAATACGGAAACTTGTATTCGTAAATACGGGACATTGCAAGTTACCGCCAAACAAACGCTAAAGTACGACAAAACTGCCAGTTATGGAACAAAAAAACTATCCAAAACTTTCTAAAATACCACAAATAGCTTTTTTTGTATCCTCAAGTTCGAAAAGATTTCCAGAATGAGTTCGTTTCGAGGGTATTCCGTATACAGTATTTTGTTTCTTATCAATTGATTCAAATTTTTTCCCCCATTTCCCTGGAAAAAGACTGCTACCAGAATATTACCAGGGCCGTCTTAACACATGGCCCTACCCGCGCACGGCCCAGGCGCGTTAAGAGAAGAGGGGCCCTCACAAAAATGAGATTTGGTTGAAATTTTCTATAATTTACCTGGTAGGGCCTCAGAAAAAACCACTTAGCCCGGGGGCCCATGGTGCTCTTAAGACGGTCCTGATTTCCACATCTGTTTACATTTTTACTTCATGTTCTGGATGCGTTTACTCTATAAAATAATTATACAGGGTGTCCTGTAAGTGCTAGCGCAGTCTTTATCTCATCAAACGTCCATGGTAGAGGTATGATTCCAATTTAAAAAATGCTCAAAAGGCGTTCAAAAATTACACTGTACCGGTTTTGAGTGAAAATGCAGTGTATGTGTGACAGAATAGAAATGAAATCTAAATTTTTATTCGTTTTCCCTGCGCTCTAACTTCCAATTAAGAAGTTGTTGCCCTATCTCTCTTAAAGCCAACGAAAAAATACTCTGTGTTTCTAACAAATACAACGCCACAACAGGCAAATTGCCCAACGAGGTGGCTGACTTAAGAACATCATGGATCCCCGAGCCATTTTTTGGAGGCCCTACCTACTACTGCTACACCACACATGCACCCCCCCCCCCCGCGGAACCCCCAACGAATCGGTACATGCGGGAATGTGCGTGTACGTGTAGTGAAACCTGACGTGAAGTTTTTTGTTTCACTGTAATGCTTGTTATGTGTAGCGGTGCCATCTGCCACCAGTTTTTCTAACTATGAGTGAAGTGTTGTGATTGAATGATTTATTGTTGTAGGACTGTTGCTCTCTGTGGCGAGACTTTTTAACGGGGAGATGATCGGCTCGCATTTGCGCCTTGAAGTTGGGAACCACAGAAAACCAACTTCAGCCGCAGGAAAGGGTCGGAAGGTGTCATCCTCAAAATCTCACCAACAAACACATAAAAACAAAAAAAATTATCTGCGAGTTCCAATTATTAAAGCCGCAAAAAACTACTAAAACTCGCAACAGTTGGCTACTTAATCTATGAAGAGCTTCTTTTCCAGCTCTTTTTCCTCCGTAGAAACGCTCTCTCTAGTGACAGTGGAACGTTCCCCCCTTCCCCCCCCCCACACACAGGCTTACAAAATACCATAACATTCAATGTGTTCAGTTCCATCTCCAACTCAGGAGAAATATATATATATCGCACATTTCAAATCGTTAAAGAAATAAAATTTACTGGAACAACACCTTTGCGGTACGACATTGGGTAACAAATTGCATCAAAATCTTCTCGACTAGAGAAAATTTTCCATCTTGGACTCTCTTGTTTCCTGCAGTAAATGACTTGCAACTAGCAGCTTGGTCTTTGATTTTGTTTTTCTGCTCGATAAGGGGGTCATTCAAGTACAACGTCAGCAACGAGGGAGCGGAAGGGGTTTCTGATTTGCTGACTTTTGATGGCAAGGGGGAGGGGGGTTTGACCATTGCGAACATCATCCACGTTTACTTGAAGATATGAAATATAAGCTGCTGGCGAAATTTTTCTGACGGGGGGGGAAGGGGTCAGTGTTTTGCTGACAAGAGGGGAGGGGTCAAAAATGGCTAAACATTTGCTAACTTAATACTTGAATGGCCCCTAATAGTTTTCGAAGTTGCCGCAGGGATCAAGATCGACATGAATTTAAAATTTTTCTTGAATTCTTCCAAAATTTCCAGTTATTATTTTTTTCAAGCATTTTTCCTTTTGTCGACATTATAAACGGTGCATTTGACACAGCCAGCAAGCAAAACACCGCAATGAAAGAAAACTCCACAAGAAACGATCGAAAGAACTTATTGTGTACGCGTCTCTTATAGGCGGACCTGTACCCTCCAAATGCTTATAATGTGTGGACTTGCTTACCCTTTGAGGATAACGCTGAAGACATTAGGAGAAGAAAAATTCTCTGTAAGGACATATGGCCGTCAAAACAATTGACGGCCATAATTAATTTTAAAACAACCTAAACTATATGAATTTATGCAATTGAATATCAAAAGACAATGCGGAGACATTAATTTTCATGCTTGAGAAGATGTAAATAAAAAGTTGAAATCAATGTTATTGCATGAATATCCAACTCTAAAGTGGGTCCGGATAATTACTTCATATCTAATCTCCTGGGCTTCGTATATCTCTAAGCGAAATCAATGTTTCAAAAATCGAGAATTCAATACAATTTTTAAAATTATTGATGCAGTGGAAAACCCCACTAAATTTTCGCATTTCCACAGTAAACTCGGCAATTTTAACACTGATTTCAATGGCGACCCTCTTTTGCCTTACCCTGAAAGTAATGCTGATTATGGCATCTATTAAAAAAGCCTCATTACTGAGAGAACTGAAAAAGTGACAAACCATTACAAAGGCATAAACTATTATACATATACTGGCAGCATTAAAGAAGTGACAAACCATTGTAGAGGCCAAAACATTGTATCGTCTGAACCGCGTTGCTGGGGAACCAAGGTAACCAAAGTAAACGTTCGGATTGTTGAGGCCCAAAAAACCAGTTTTTTGCCCATTTGGGGCATTTGTCCTACTCTGACGAAATTTTAAAGTAGCCTATCGTTCAAGTCGGTTCCCATTTGGTATATATGCAAAATGTGGCGACGATCGATCTAAAATTGTAGATTTGTAAAGAGAACATACACGCACACAGACAGAAAATCAATTTTATATATATAGATAATGGCTTACCACTTTTTCAATCCTCTCAGCAATTGAAGAAAACCCTGGCAGCGCCGGGTATTATAGCTAGTCTTTCGATAAATTTGCCAACATAGTGAATGAAGCTAGCATGTAAGCTACACATAATAACAAGGTTATAGTATCAAGCTACAAGGAAAGAAAAAGGCCAAACTAAGCTTCCAACGGGATGGAATACTTCAGTTAATTTTCAAAGAGTGACAACCCGCTACTGGCGAAGAAATGTACTTTCGTTCGGTGTTTGGCTCGTAACTGACCGTCAGAAAAATGACACGTAACCAAAAATCAAAGTGTTACAATTCACTTAATATTCGTCCGACCCAAAAAAAAAAGAAGCGAAAAACACTTTCCTTACGACTCACGTAAGCATTATTTTCAGTGTTTTGCATCGAAGATTTTGTTTTGCCATGTTCTAGAACAGGGGACTTGAACCTTTTCACAACTGCTGAAGGGTGAAAATATTCGAAAATTTTCGCGGCGCGGCTCAAAAACGATAATCAATTTGCGGACCGGTGAAAAATAAATAAATATAGGAGAAATAATGCACAGATAGACGAAAAGTAAATTCGAAAAATAATTCGAAGAAGTCCCGCCAACAGTAAAGTCAGAAATATAAACCAACATAGAGATGGCATAGCATTTGACCGCTTCGAGTTCAAGCTGGTGACGATGAGTTTGAATGATCTGTATTAGACGTATAGACGATAAATTTGGTTGCCTTTTTCCACGTTTAAAAAATAAGAAAGTGAAAGAAAGAAAAAAAAAAAGAAATAAGGGTGGTGAGGAACAATGTAGATATGTTGAATAAAAGAGTATTAATACAAGTGCCTTGCTTTTTCGCCCTCACCTACTTGTTTTTTTTTCTACTTGTACTCTTTCTCACTTCTAGGTACAGCATATGTATAATAGAAGGATAAGTTCTGAGAAAGATACATTATATATGTGTGTGTGGGGGGGGGGGGGGGAGGATGCTGTGGAGAACGAGGAGAAAAAAATCTGAGGAGAACCACCATCGTTATTTCAGTTTATCGTTATCTCGTTGAGATATCACGATCGCGATGGGAGAAAACGCTAACACAACTTTGTTCCTTACGGGAAAAAGAGATTGAAGAAAGTCAGCTAGATTGAATTTATTCCACTGGCGTTTGGGCGCAATACTATATCCCTGATCGTAAAGGGGTTAATTGAATCTGAAATTATTCAGCAGCTGCAAGAATTGGACAAAACGTTTCGTGGACCGGTGCCGAACCAACGGCTGAAGAACATTATTCTAATCTAAGAACTGTTCTAAATCAGTTGGTCTCAACCGGGGCCGATATGGCCCTGGTATAAACTAATAAGGCCACGGGTGAAAATTAAGTTAAAAGGTAGCCATACCAAAGGGAGCAACAGAAAGAAAATTCAAATGAGGAAAAGTAGCACTTCTAAATAAAATATGCTGAGATAATAGTGTGACTACTTCAAGAATCCAGCAGAACTGTTTATCAAAATCCGGTCAATCTTAATGCATGGGCACATTTGGGCTTGTCCTGGGGGCCTCATCTCTATATGCAGATGGGTCTACACGATGAGATCTGGTAAAATGATTTTCGACAGCATGTAAGTATGCCCGAGTGGCATGGTGGTACGATGCTCGTCTATCATCGTGAAAGTTGTTGTTGTCAGGGTCTCGGGTTCGAACCCAAGGGAGGATATAGATAAGATATTTTCCCTAACGGACTCGAGGCGACCGCCGATAGACAGCGCCTTCACTTCCAACCTTCTCACTAATGGCAGTAAATTGCGATATGACCAGAGTTGGTGTTTAGTGAAGTAGTAGTATGTAAGTATATTATACATGCTAATATACAGTGCAAAAGAGCAATCAAAAATGGTAACATTTGCTTGAAAATAGTGTGCTTTCGCGCCGCTAAATAGCATATATACCTCGGGCCTTACTTTCAGCCAAGTACGCCCCCTCCCCTTCGATCAACACATTATTTATAGAAAAAACTTTTTGTTCCCGATAAAATTTACTACGGGAAAAAAAACAATTCAATAAATGAGTAGGGGATATTCCGTTCTCCTGTATTAGGTTTAGGACCATGGTTAAGACGGAGGCCGCGAGAAGAAAATATTGCCAAAAAAACGGGGGAACGGTGGTCACGGGTATAAAATGGCTGGAAAACGCTGTTCTAGAAGTTATAGAGCAGGTGTTATACCAACACTATGAAACTGCAAGCATCGGCTTGGCACATTGATTCTTCCTTATAATTAAATATCCAATTATACCCATCCATATGCTAAAGCAACTAATGCCCTTCTCAACAATCAAATCCTTTCTTGAGAAGTAACAGGGGAAGGGGGGAAGTAAAATCCTAAGTAACAGATGAATTTTTTCAGAAGATACATTTCCTAAGGATCTTCTTTTGTAAATACAGTAGAGTCTCGATAATTCAAGTCTCGAGACTTCGGTTTCAAGAAATCCCAGTCGCCGCAATTTCATTCTAAACCTGCTTTTTTGCCAAGAAAGAATTTCGTTTCATTTTTCACTGTTGAAAAGTCTTTTTTTCCTACAAATGCGAGTCCTATTTTCAGTTTGAAGCGGTCTTAACGATTCCCACACTTCCATAGGAAATTTATACAGTAAAAAAAAATAATAATAACATTGGGCTTAGCGCCCCCCCCCCCGTTTATGTTCAATGAATTAACCCTTACAGCAGCAATCCCGAGATATCACGTCAAACCTGATGTGCTTTATTTGGATCACAACCAAAATATCTCGCGTTCTTAACTAGCCGCCTACAGAACAAGGCCTCCGCACGAAGCTTGTAACGTCACTGAAGAAGTCCATTTCTCCTATTGCTATTGGACATACGGCAAAAAAAGGTAAATATATCGAATGCGTCGGCCTGTTATATCCAATGGCAATAGATAAAATGGTCTTCTTAAGTGACGTCACAAGCTTCGTGCAGAGGCCTTGTTCTTTAGGTGGAGTTTGTCTTAACACGCTGTTTATTTCCAATGTGGCAGTTATAATGTGGATCAGGAAAACTTTAAAAACCGTTTAAAGGCTAAAGGCTTTTGAATTACGGGTAATTGTTGCTGGTAAACTCCCTCCCTCTACTTCAGCGGGTCTCAACCGGTGATCCGGGAAGCCCTCGGGGCTCCATGTGCACTTCCCAGCGGCTGCGTGACCACTCGAGGATAATAAAATAAATCAATAAATTTGATAAACAAACAAAAAAAGAAGCCAAAAGGATACCGCCATGTAAATAATATACTGAAAAGGGCTTCGCGAATTAGAAAAGGTTGAGAACCGCTGCTCTACTTGAAAAGTCGTTTTCTACTTCATTTTATTTCAAAAATAATTTTTCACAATTAACATACTCAGTCATGGACAATCTCCAACGAATGTACCATCATGTGCGTCTTCAAGCTGGAGCTAACTGAGAATGATTTCTCGCAAAAGTTACACGCATATGGCATTTCTGTGGAGTGGACCCTTTTGTGCTCTTCGAAACTGGAGCTTTCCGTAAACTTTTCTTCGCAAATGTCACACTCGTATGAATTTTCTTCCATGTGAGACTTTCCATGATTATTCAAACCAGACCTGCGGGAAAATGTTTTACCGCACACTTCACACGCATGGGGCTTTTCCCCAGTGTGAACCATTTCATGTCTTTTCAAACTGGAGTGATGTTTAAAACGTTTGTTGCAAACTTCACATTCATATGAGTTTTTTTCATTATGACTTCTTTCGTGGGATTTCAATGAGGAGTTACGACGAAACTTCTTGTCGCAGAACTCGCACTCGAATGGTTTTTCTTCGGTATGTACCTTTGCGTGACTGTTTAAACTAGATACACATATAAATTTCTTGCCGCAATGTTCACACTCATATGGTTTTTCTCCAGTGTGGATTCTTCGATGTCTAACTATTGCTGAAAAATCGTAAAATGTTTTACCGCAAACCTCACATTCATGCGGCCGTTCTCCTGTGTGGATTCTTTTATGAATTTTCAAGACGGAACCAGATGAAAACCTTTTATTGCACAACTCGCACTTATACGGCCTTTCCCCGGTGTGGATTCTTCTGTGTTTTTTTAATCCATAGCTGTTCGAAAAGTTTTTTCTACAAAACTCACATTGATACGGCTTTTCCACAGCATGGACTTTCTTGTGACTGTTCAGACCAGACATACGCCCAAACTTCTTAGCGCAAATCCCACACTCATATGGTTTTTCTCCAGTATGGATTTTTTTATGACCATTTAAACTCGATTTGGAGCGGAACATTTTGCCGCAAGATTCACACTCATATGGTTTTTCACCAGTGTGGACTGTACTGTGATTAAGTAAATTATGTTTTTCTGCAAAACTTCTACCGCAAGACTCACATTTGTGCGGTTTTTCTCGAGTGTGCACTTTTTTGTGACGCCTTAAACTAGACTTTTCTGTGAACTTTTTACCACAAAACTCACATGCGTATGGTCTTTCTCCAGTATGCACTCTTTTGTGATTTTCTAAACCTATCTTTTGTCTAAATCCTTTACCACAAGCATCACACTCATATGGCCTTTCTCCAGTGTGAACCCTTTTGTGAGTTCTCAAACTATGTGAAAACCCAAATCCTTTGCCACATACATCACAGTCATACGGTTTTTCTCCGGTGTGGACTCTTTTGTGCGAGCTCAATGCAAACTTTCTCGCAAACTTCTTATCGCATAAGTCACATTCATGTGGCTTTTCTTTGGTGTGGACCACTTTGTGGTTAATTAAATTAGACAAGTCCGAAAATCTTTTGCCACAAAATTCGCACTCATGTGGCTTTTCTTCTGCGTGTCTTCTTTTGTGAATTTTCAAAATGCCTGCAGTCCCAAATCTTTTACCACATAAATCACATTCATGCGGTTTCTCTCCAGTGTGAACTCTTCTGTGTAAGCGTAATGAATAGCTCGTCGCGAACTTTTTATCGCATAAGTGGCACCCATAAAGTTTATCTTTGGTGTGGACTATTCTGTGATTAATTAAATTGGACACATCCGGAAACCTTTTGTCGCAAAATTCGCACTCATATGGCTTCTCTCCAGTATGGCGCCTTTTATGGGGAATAAAACTCTCCTTATGCTTGAAGCGTTTACCACAAACTTCACATTCATACGGTTTTTCTTCACTATGAACCTTCATGTGACGGTTCAAATTGGTCTTTTGCACAAACTTCTTGTTACAAATTAGACACTCGAACTGCTTTTTCCCAGAATGGATTTTTTCTTCACTTGTAGTATCTGTTGCTGTCGTTGTCGCAGTAAATAACTCTTCCATATCAATATTTTAAAAAATATCAGAAGATAGAATGAAATTGAAAGCAGAAAATGACGTTTTCTTACACAATATGTTTTCCGTTGACTGGATATTATTCTATGAGCTGTAACGGTCCATTCACATTCGCAAAACTGCTAATTTTCTTCTGGAGGATTTGATGGCGATCTTTATTCGCCTGGAAAAAAAAATGAAGTCATCATCATGAAAAGAGCCACCAAGCAGACGCTTGTCTTTTTAGTATAAACCGTCAAACATGACAACTTACATAAATGAAAATTTTGTATGGAATGTAAGAAAATAGAGGACTGAGATTTCGCTGACGGGGGGGAGGGGGGGGTCAAAAATGGCTAAAAATTTGCTTACATAACACTTGAACGGCCCCTTATTCTGAATCATTCGAGTAGTAGGAACCTGAGGATAGTCTAGCAAAGTGCCAACTTGGGCTTTGCACTCACTTTAGGGAAGGACCTCACGGTTGTTGGCGTTTTTTTTTTTATTTTGATACCTTCCATTCACCGGAATCACTTTCGCTCGAGCCATTGCTCTCAAATGCTTACAACAGCGTGGCTGCTTTGATAATATATGTAAAATATGATAGTCAACTGCGTAAAATGTCTGCATTCTGAGTTGTTGTTCCCTTGGCATTTCAGTATAATTTGCATATCATTCTGGGAAAAGTCATTGATTTCTATTTATTTTCAATTTAAAAATTCATTCGTGTGATTGTTTACTTATAGACATACATATTCATTTACTTGTAATATACTCAATTAAGTCATATTTCTAACAATGCAATGATAATTTTTCAACAAGTACTTACTTGGGTCGTATTTTAAGTTTCTGAAATATTATTTATCTGACAGAGTGTAATTTATTAATTAAGTTCATAAATAAATTAACTAATCAGGTTTCCCGGGGCTTCTGTTAACTAAGGAAAAAGTATTCGTGAGTACTGTATACACTATAGACCACTCCTTTGGTCACTCACCGATATAGTCTCTCGATCACTGGATCACTCTTTCTTGTGGTCGTTCACCATGTTTACAGATTCTATAGATCACTCTCTTGCTCACTTCCAAGCTTACACGCCATAGAAGAGAGGTATAGCCGTATACTTTCTAGAAGTTTCTCTCCTCCTATACCTCCTCTAAGTTACACTCTCTAGGTGATCACTCTTTTGGTTACTCACACAAGCATGTTTACAGACCACTCAAATAGCCTGCGGCACATTTACAGATCTCAAGTAACCTGCGGCTTCCATATCGCACGATGAACTGGTCTGCGACACGTTTCCAAATCAATGAAGTGGCACGTAATCTCCTTAGGCTTCAATCAGCACCATGACATAACGCCATTCAGACTACATAGCAAGTTTGCCACACTTTGAAACACAGCATCCTATTTAGCTTCTTCTTATTTTGGCGTAGAATCTTCCCGATTGGCTCACAAATACCATATAGTGATTAGATGCGGGACATAGAAATCGCCAATTCTGAGCTCGATCATTTCTTTTCCTCACAACGATGATACTGGCACAAGCACACAGGGAATTTTTTTCCTGAATATTCTGGGGGAAAATGTAGTACTTACTGACGTCACATTGAACATTAAAGGACCGGACGCACCCCGCTTCCCATCTCAAGGAGATATCAAAGCGTTCCCGAAAGATGGGTGCATCCGGAATTTTATTAAATATGTATACATATATATATATCTATATAAATTTGTATAACAGAATAACAAGTCCAATTACAGAAGTATAAATCAACGGAATAATTATGATAAATCGTGATCTAAGAATCGAAATCTAAATTGATATTATAACGTCCGGACTCGACAATCAAATTCCGTTGGTGGCGGTCCGTCCGCGTTCGTTGGATGTCACTAGTCGTGTAGCACTAGTGACTACACGACTGACGTCACAAGCAGACTGCGGAGGCCTTCTATCAGGCGCTGCTTCAATGCACTGTCAGCTCAACGTCATCATCGACGAACGAATAAGAAACGCGCACCAACGTTGAGTGTAGGAGGAGCCAGGAAACAGGGAACGAAGAGATGAATTATAGTCCACCGATCACGAGAAGAACGCTGGCTACGTTACGTTACGTCACGTCGGACGATTCTATTATTTACTTTTAGGTAAAACAACTGCCCATCGAGAATAGCACATTAGCAACGGCGCTTTCCCGTTTGGCGTCTTTAGCGCTATTTTGGCCTCCTAGAAATTTCACTAAAAGAGCCACGGCAGTACTCTCGATAACGTCGACATCGCAGTGTTTTTGTTGCGTAAACACCGGCTGTTCGACAGTGTCGTCTTAAGGCATTGTCGCATTAGATTCAGAAAAATAAGACCTGGTTGAAATTTTCCAGAATTTACGTGGTAGGGCCTCAGAAAAATCACTTGGCTCGGGAAAGCCCGTGATGCTCTTAAGACGGCCCGGCTGCTCGGCACATTATTTTAATACAAAAAATATATTTTTTATTCCGCAGAAGGGATCGAAAACTCCAGCCTTTGTTTAATAATCAGTTCTATGCCTCAAGCTGAAGCCGAACACTGTTCGTATAAAACATTTTTGATCATGCCCCCCCCCCCCCACCAGAAGGATGGGCTACTATACCGCACACCAACTCCGGTCATATATCGCCATACGGTAATTTCCAACCAGTGGAGTTGGGTGGGAAATGAAGGCTCCATCCATCGATGGTCGCCCTAGGCTCGGTAGGTAAAGAACTTGCTTCGAATGTTCTATGCCCGGATTCCAACCCATGGACCTTGATGGTAACCTTCGTAGTGGCAGACGAGCTGAAGACGAAGGATGGGCTGACAAAATCCAGCCTATAGAAGAATTTTTATAATTTTCTTTTTTTTTTCCACACTGTAAATTCAGAATGGACGGCCGGTGAGATATCCCAGCCAGGATCCCTGCTGCAGCATGAGAGGACCATTCTTCCGATGCCCTTAAGCATGGCCCCACATCTTGCAGCCGGGCTCTCAGATTGGAATCTTCGACGGGTCACTCTAAAATGAATTTATAGTTGTAAAAAATGATTAGAATCACCCAGGGCTCCAGGGCTGGATTCCTAATCCCTAAGTAATTTTACTCCCTTTAATCGCTACTCCCTTCGAATTTTTTTCTGTATCAAATATTTTAGTTCAAAATATTAAATTTAATAAAAATTCAAATTTTTTGAATTAAAAAATTTAATTTACTTCCAAAATTTATAACAATTTTCGAATACATCTTTTAACAAACGCCAACACAAAAAGCGCAGCTCACTGAAGCGTGAAGAATACCCTCGTAACAGAGATTTGCGCCAAGACAGCCTTTACTGGCAACCCGGGATCATTTTTATCCTTTCCCCGGGCCGAAATGGACCAACACCTACTAGAGAATTTTCCTACTAGAGATGTTTTCTAGTGGGTGTTGAATGGACCCTCTCCAGAGAGGGGAGGGGGGGGTTTCGCGTAACTCTTCTGGGGGTCTATTACGCTCACGTCGTTATGCAGCGAGGTCGTTAGTGACGTCACGCCCTTAACGCAAATTCTCAACGAGCCTCATAACGCAAATCTCAGCGATCATCGTCAAAAACTTGATTTTTCTCAGCAACCAGCGGTATGTCGTTATCTATTTTACGAAAAACTCCCTGGTCCGAGAGTTGCGTTAGCTCCGAAAGGGATGGACCAATCGGATAATTTTCTCCGCTGCTGATAATCATCATCACTATCAACGAGTGCTGCAGCACGTGCGTTATTTTATTTATTTGTGCGCGTTAGTGTGTCCCTAATTTTCTAAGCTGCATTTTTTTTAATTCATCCGGATTATTTTTATTTTCATCAAATATTTGAGAAAAAGGTAGGCTATGCACGCACATGATACTGGCGCGGGGAAATTTTCTAAATTATTACGTTTAAAAAATGATTTTCTATTGAAGTTCAATGATGTTATGAATTTCCAAAACGACTATCAAAAATATCATATCTTACCATGTTTTTAACACATTTATCTACCGTCTTGATATTAAGTCAAAATCAAGAACAACTAACCTTTTATTTACATCATTAATTAGAAAATTGGTTTTCTTGTTTCACACATGAAAATGAAGTACCACCAAATTTACACTGTTGTTGACATCTTTTTTATACTCCGATCAGAAAATGCACTCAAGGATTAGAAAAAATTTATTTGTTGATTAATAAAATTTACTTTGATTTTTTATAGTGTACAGAGTATAGTGTGTGTGTGTGTAATGGTGTTTACTGCATTACACTTCTGTGTACTGCACAGAAAGTAGCAACCAAAGCTGCATTAAGAGTACTTACAAGCGGCTTTGGTAGCAACACTTAATTGATATTACAAAATATCAATGTTATTAAACGAATTAAGAAGGGGAAAATCTAGGGACGTTTAAATATATATTGACGTCGATTTTGAACGAGGTGTAAAAAAAAATATTGAGCGAATTTCAAAATGTCTTGAAAACATCGCGATAGAGAGATTTACCAGTTAAATAATATTCTTATATTGAGATGAGTTTAAGATTAGAATAAAGACATTTCCATACAAGATTTAAAAAAAATAATAACGTTGTGTAGTGATTTATCTTTGTACCGAGTATAATAATTTATACCGATTTACCACTATGAATAATTTTTTCCAATCAGTATGTGTACAGATAACATTTTAAACGATAATGCTGTCTCTGAATCATGTTACTAAATTAAGTAATGTAATTCAGAGAATTATTATTCATTATAATGAACAACTTGATAAATTAATAATGAATGAATAATTTCCAATTCTAACTAATTTGTCTCCGTTGCTCTCACCATCGAAAAATGTACGCGCGAGCGGCCATGTTTATTTCCGTAACGCGAACATAACGAGTGGTCTCCGGTTCTCGTTAGTTAACGTAGCGATGTCGATAACGAAAATCGCTAGTAACGATGTGAGAAAAATCAACCTTTAGCGATGGTGACGTAAATCTACCCCACAATGCACCGCAAACCCCAAACACGTTTGAAACGCGGGCATAACGACATGAGCGTAATAGGCCCCCTGGTGATCTGAGGACTAATACATCATCCGTCAGGTGGAGCATAAAACTTTTTTTTTTGAATCTCGCTTTCGAGGTTTTTAGTGACGTCACCAGATTCATCATATGACCTCTGCTAATGAAAAAGTAATGTAAAAATTGCTTTTGTTATGAATTGTTTATTGGAGTAATTATCTTCAAAACTTTAAAAATTTTCTTGAGCTCCGAATATCCGTCCATTGCCAAGATATTTATTTTAAATTTTTTAATAAAGTAGTTCATTTTTGACAATTTTTTCTTTCAGACCTCATGCAAGAAATGCTAAATTTATGACAAATTGCTTTTTTGCAAGGAAAATGCCGGAACTGAATCATCAAAAATGTCACTCTTTTGTAGTCGTAATTATCGTAATATAATTTCTGAATTTAGGAAGATAATTTTATTAGTTGATTTGGAGAATAACTAGTCAAGTTGGCTTCGTTGAAAATATGTGAAAAACCGGGGCATTTTTGCAAAAAAGTCGGGACAGCCAGAAAATCAGAAAAAAAAACCGGAGCTCTGTCCTGGCAAATACGAGACGTATGGTCACCCTTAATTATTGGAAAATCACCCATCCCAACAGCGAGCTCTAGATACGCCCCTTTCCGTGATATCACGGAATAGAAACAATGAAAATTCGGAAACAATTTTAAAAATAGGGAAAGAAGCAATTCGAAAAACACTGAAAATGAACAAACATTCAAAGAATTTGTGGAATGAAACAAAAAAAAAATGAAAATTCGGGAATATTTCAGCAATTAGTAAAAGAAACAATTTCAGAATTAATGAAAACATAATTTCATTAACAATAGAAATTCAACAATATTCAAAAGAAATACAATAGAAAATCTAAAAATTAGTGAAAGGGGGATCATGTTCTCACTGATGAAAAGTGTTGGCATTTGAATGGGGTACGTATGTTCAACTAAGAGTTAAATTGATTATGAAAAGATATATATTTTTTAACAATACATAAAATACACACAATGAGAAGCGTATTTACGGTGTGGGAGCTCAGTGGGCTATATCGCAGGACGCCAAGTTCGGAACGGCAGAAAATATTAGGAATGAATGGTTAAGAAAATTAGTAAAATGGGAGCAGGGAGGTGAAATTGGTTGAGGTGAATATGATTTTACCAATTATGGCCATAATCAGTAAAACCATGATTCCTCAACGCCTTGTCAGTGAGTGACCAAACGAAGGACCTAGAGGGTGTGCAAACATCTGAATGAACAAAAGGGAGACCAGGGATCAGATCAGCGAAAGGTCAAAAGAGAAACATAAACAGTTGGCAAGCACGGGAGTAAATAAACAGTGTGCAAACTATTGAGTAATTAAGGTAGTGTTCAAGCACGTGAGTGACCGCGCAAGTAACCCAAAGAGCGAGGAATCAGGTCAACGAGCGACCTAAAGAGAACAATCTAGAGTGTGTGCGCAAGCATTAGAATGACCAAAAGATTGATTTATAAAGCGATGGACCATGTCAGTGAGAGACCAGAAGAACGAACAAGAGATTTCGTGAGCATGGGAGTAAGAATGACCTGTCGAACAATGGATCATGCCAGTGGATGACCAAAAGAGTGGCGTAGAAAGCAATGGATCATGTCAGTGAGTGACCTAGAGAGCAATGGATCATGTCAGTGAGTGACCTAGAGAGCAATGGATCATGTCAGTTAGTGACCTAGAGAGCAATGGATCATGTCAGTGAGTGTCCTAGAGAGCAATGGATCATGTCACTGAGTGGCCAAAATAGTGGAATAGAGAGCAATGGATCACGTCAGTGAATAGCTAAAAAAGTGGCATAGAGAGCAATGAATCATGTCTGTGAGTGGCCTACAGAGCAATGGATCATATTTTAGGAATTAGTGAAAGAAACAATTTCGGAAACAGTGAAAATTCAGAAACAATTTCAGAATTGATGAAAAAATAATTTCAGGAACAATGAAAAACTCAGATATAATTCAAGAACCAATGAAACGGTTTCAGAAACAATCGAAATTCAAATTAAAAATCTAAAAATTAGTGAAAGGAACAATTTCATAAATAATGAAAATTAGTGAAAATAAACAATTTTAGGATCAATGAAAACTCATAAATAATTTAAGAAATACTGAAACAATTTAAGTAGTGAAATAACCAATTTTTTTCAGAAACAATGAAATTCAAAAACATTTAAAATTTGTGAAAGAACCAATTTCAGGAACAATGAAAATTCAGAAAAAATCTGACAATGAAAATTCAGAAAAAATCTGACAATGAAAATTCAGAAAAAATCTGACAATGAAAATTCAGAAAAAATCTGACAATGAAAATTCAGAAATAATCTGACAATGAAAATTCAGAAATAATCTAAGAATGGAAATTCAGAAATAATTCAAGAACTAGTGGAAGAAATAATTCAAGAACTAGTGGAAGAAATAACTTCAGGAACAATGGAAATTCAGAAACAATTTCAGAATTAGTGAAATAAACAATTTTTGGATCAATGAAAATTCATAAATAATTTAAGAACTAATGAAACAATTTAAGTAGTGATAGAACTAATGTTTCAGAAACAATGAAATTCAAAAATTCAAACAATTTAAGTAGTGAAAGAACCAATTTCGGAAACAATTAAAATTCAGAAAGAATATCTGAGAATGGAAATTTAGTAATAATCTGAGAATGGAAATTTAGTAATAATCTGAGAATGGAAATTTAGTAATAATCTGAGAATGGAAATTTAGTAATAATCTGAGAATGGAAATTTAGTAATAATCTGAGAATGGAAATTTAGTAATAATCTGAGAATGGAAATTCAGAAACAATTCAAGAGTTAGCGAAAGAAACAATTTCAGGATAAGCGACGATTCAGAAATAATTTCTGGAACATAGAAGTAATTAAAAAATTAGTGATGTCCTCCCGGCTTCCCCCTCAGGTCCTATATAAAAACGATGAAGCCCTTTTTCACATCACAATGATTTGAAGCACCATTTTATATGGCAATTCACAGATAGCAGCACGTGCGAATCAGAACGATTGGAAGGAATCTGCTAGGAAAAGAAAAAATTTTCACCATTTCCTTTTTTTAATACAAAAAGACTCACCTTCAAAATGCATGAAGTTGGCAGCGTCTTAAAACGATTAACAAACACGTTAAACTGATCAATTAGAGATGTCGATTGGCTCCACCGATGTCTAACGGGAAGCTAAAAATTAATGTAACGCTAATGACAGGATAACCCGCGGGAGTGATGTTAATGCAGAGTTGCCAGGTCCCTTAAAAAATTTCCAGCGAAAATCCTCTTCAAAAGTAGCCCAAATTATTTGAACATGTGCTGCCATCTATGAAGCTACAAGCGAGCTACAGTTTGACGATACTCTAGCCTACAAAGTTGTGGCTTATAGCTTTTTTTTTTTTTTTTTTTTTTGCCGAATAAATTGATTTCTTTGAAAAGTTGCGAAAGCCAGGGCTACACATTCTCTCTCCTGGAAAAACGGCCCAGAGATGGCCTGGAGTCGAGGCCGTCTTAAAAGCATAATGGGCCCCGGGAAAATTGATTTTGCTCAGCCCTCTACTGCAAATGCCTACTTACCAATTCAATTCCTTAATCCCACAAATCTTAACCACACCTCATTATCCCTTCCCCCCCCCCCCACACACGCCTCCGCTCTTCATTCAAGGCCTCCATGTATGACGTGCCCAGGTTGGCCCATGCCTCAAGTGCATAGGTGCCTACGAAACTTATTACAATGATTTTAAAAATCGGGTATGGGTCCCAGACCAGATTTTTCACGGTCTACATATATAGTAAACAAAAAAAAAAAAAAAATTAGGAACTCTTCTGGGTTCTTGGCAGGGCCGTTTTAAGAGCATCATGGGCTCCGAGCCAAGTGATTTTTCTAATTCCCTACGTGAAAAATCCTCGAAAAATACAACTACCTCTTGTTTTTCTGAGGCCCCTCTTCTCTTGAGGCCCCCGGGCCATGCCCGGGTGGGTCCATGCGTTAAGACGGCAATGGTTCCTGGGCTTGAGCCATGCTAGCTCCACGCTAGTGGAGGCTACAGTTTCTTTCACTGTCTTCTGTGGTCTAGATACTGTGTTTCCCAACTGGCGTCGGGCCGGAGCAACACCTATAGCGGAAGGCCTCCGCGTGAAGCTCATGACATCACTGAAGTTGCCCATTACTGATTTTTTACTACTTTTTCGCGAAATCTTGGTAATTTACACTTTTTGAAGTGGAAAATTAATTTTGCTCACAATACTTGTGAGCGTGCTTGAAAGGGAAACAACCACAAGCATCACTTCTTTCCCCCTTTGACGTTGCGTAATAAATACAGTCGAGTTCGGTTATAACATAGCCCCTAGGTTATTCGAAAAGTGTATGTCATAACCGACGTGCATGTTATAAGGAAGGTGTTGAAATTAGATTACGTAGCAATAGCATATATGCATTATTGAGATTGTCGTGGAAAAAATAAGCTTATGCCTCACATAATTGAAATATAATGTAGCATGAATACAGTCAAACCTCGTTAGTGCATCACCCGGTTAACACGTCACTCCGCTTACCAGGTCACTTTTTGGAAGTTCTAATTGTCCTCAGGCAGGAATTGGCACAGCTATAGCTTACTCCATTTAACGAGTCACTCCGCCTACTAAGTCATATTTTTGCTCTCCCAAGAGTGACTCATTAACGAGGTTTGACTGTATATAGGTTATGATTGGTATCTGAAAATTTTGGAAATTTATTTGGAAAACGAGGTAAAAAAATATAGGTGCCACATGCATATTTATTGAAATGTTAATGATTTTTTTGAGTTTATGCCAGTGCTATCTGTTGATTAGGAAGTGTAACTATTCCATCCATGTATTGTTGCGTTTATTGGAAAAATTTAGGTCTAAGATATCACCCGTATATACAAGGAATGTCGTCCATAAAAGGTTGTTTTTGACTATATTTTCCTGGGGTTTTTTTTTACACTGTAATATCTGAATTATTATTTTTTGGTTAAGCCCGTTTTTTTTTTTGTTTTGTTATATCCACGGCGTATGTTTTCAGCAGGGTATGTTATAATAGAGATAAAAATGTACAGGACGTGAATGTGGGCCAAATTTTAAGGATTTCACAACCGTATTTGTTATCCACCGGTTATGTTATAAGTGTACCCGACTGTATATGCAACTTTTTTTGCATTTCGGAAAAGGATGCGGTAAAAAGCATTTGAAAAATAAGGTAAAATTAATAGAAAATTAGATACATTTTTTTTTTAATGAGAAATTTTTGATTTAAACCGTTTCATTTATTCGAGTTGTTGTTTTCGTGTGTGTGTGTGTGCGTGTGTGTGTGTGAGAAAAAATTGATTTGGAATTCTTTATTGTGAATAAATGCGAAATTTCTGATTTAAAAATTAAAAATTTCCGAATAAATGAGGAATTTCGGATTTAAAAAACTTTTTTTTTTTTTTGCGAAATTTACGTATCCCCTAATTATAACCGACCAGCAGCGGTATCATAAAGGTTGAAAACCACTGATCTACTAGAACCTAGGACAGTTTCCCAAGTTTTTGTTTTACCGCCCCTTCAATTATCGGGTTGTCAAAGGAATTGTTGTGTCAAGTTCTGGCTTTCTATATTTGGGTGAGATGCCCATCCCCCCCCCCCGACACTTCTGCCTTGTCAGGAGGAAAACACAACATGAGGTGGGGACTAAAGTGAAAAAGAAAAACTTCTTTGCTCACAAGCAAAGAAAAATAGGGAGAAATATATTCGCCATATGTGAGCAAGAATTTTGGAAAAACCGCCACTCGCCAAAGCCAAAAATTTCCCGCCTAACCGTTTTCAAACCAGCCTAATTTTGCGGAAAAACCGCCAATCTGGCAACTCTGTGTTAATGTATCCCCTTGGTTTACTAGTGCGTGTGCGCAAGCGGGCGCGCGCCTCGCAACTAAGGAGGCATAGAGTGACCATACGTTCCGTATTTTCCGGGACAGAACCGGTTTTTTCTGGTCGTCCCGATTTTTTACGTATTTTCACCGAAGACAACTCGACTTTTTATTCTTCAATTTATTCATCAAATCAACGTACCTTCCCAACTCAGAAATGATATTACGACAATTAAGACTTACATATAAGAGCATTCATCTTTATTGTCTTTAATTTTAATTCACTGCAATTTGAAGTGGGTCTTCGTTTCCCACGATTGGTGACTTTTCTGTGGTTTTAGCATGTGTTGGCGACTTTGCTTCGTTTTTGGCGATAATTGGCAATGTCCCGTATTTCGAAGCCCAATTTCACGAATTTTTCCCGAGCATATATGGTCGGTCTAATAAGGAGACTGTATGAGGATTATTCTAGAGGCTATATTCAGAACGAAAACTCGTGTGACGGCAGTGGGTTCATCATGTGCCTCTTCTTGGATATTGAGCGTAATGCAACGAGGGACCGTACAAGCATTACGTCAGCAGATTTTTAGCTATCTTTGACCCCGCCCCCCTCGTCAGCACTTCCCCCTACCTCCTAACGCGTATTGAGATCAGAGACGTACGCGGAGGAAGTTGGGCACGAGCCCCGCTATGCTGCCCCACCCCCGATGCAAAAATTATTTAAAACACATTAAAGTTTCGGAAGAAAATAAATTTATATGGTTATTACAATCAATTTCTGTTAATTTCAACGCGTTATTTGAAGGGTAAGAACTCGAAATTTCTCTTCGAGAATTTCATTGCGACCCACCCTGTAAGCCATATATGCTAAACCTATGTATATGTCCACGGGCCAAATGTGGGCCTTGAGGGTTATATGATGTGGCCCGCCACCTCAAACCTGATTTTGTAAAAATGAACTAAGCGGCACATTTACAGATCGCTTAAATGACCCGCGGCACAGTTCCAGAGCATTTAGGCGACCCGTGGCCCGTTTTCAGATCATTCAAATAGGCCGTAGCCTATCGTGCAAGTCGGGTCCCATTTGGTATATGTGCAAAATTTGGCGACGATCGATTTAAAATTGTAGATTTGTATAGAGAACTTACACGCACGCATACAGAAAATCAATTTTATATATATAGATAATGGCTTGCCACTTTTTCAATCCTCTCAGCAATTGAAGAAAACCCTGGCAGCGCCGGGTATTATAGCTAGTCTTTTGATAAATTTGCCAACATAGTGAATGAAGCTAGCATGTAAGCTACACATAATAACAAGGTTATAGTATCAAGCTACAAGGAAAGAAAAAGCCCAAACTAAGCTTCTAACGAGATGGAATACTTCAGTTAATTTTCAAAGAGTGACAACCCGCTACTGGCGAAGAAATGTACTTTCGTTCGGTGTTTGGCTCGTAACTGACCGTCAGAAAAATGACACGTAACCAAAAATCAAAGTGTTACAATTCACTTAATATTCGTCCGACCCAAAAAAAAAAAAAGCGAAAAACACGTTCCTTACGCGACTCACGTAAGCATTATTTCCAGTGTTTTGCATCCCTATGACCAACAAGTATCTTTCTAAATAATATCGAAGATTTGGTTTTGCCATGTTCTAGAACAGGGGACTTGAACCTTTTCACAACTGCTGAAGGGTGAAAATATTCGAAAATTTTCGCCGCGCGGCTCAAATACGATAATCTATTTGCGGACCGGTGAAAAATAAATAAATATAGGAGAAATAATGCACAGATAGACGAAAAGTAAATTCGAAAAATAATTCGAAGAAGTCCCGCCAACAGTAAAGTCAGAAATATAAACCAACATAAAGATGGCAAAGTATTTAACCGCTTCGCGTTCAAGCTGTTGACGATGAATTTGAATAGCTATGTCCTCACCCGTGCGTCTTCTTTCAACTTTCAATCTCGGTTTTTTTTCTTTACCGTTTAAAACGCTGGAAAACGCTGTTCTAGAAGTTGTAGCAGGTGTTATACCAATAGTATGAACCTGCACGCATCGGATTGGTATTGATTCTTCCTTATAATTAAATATCCAATTACAGCCATCCATATGCTAAAGCAACTAATGACTTTCTCAACAATCAAATCCGTTATTGAGAAGTAACGGGGGGGGGGGGGAAGTAAAATCGTAAAGTAGCAGATGAATTTTTTCAGAAGATACATTTCCTAAGGATCTTCCTTTGGTAAATACAGTAGAGTCTTGATAATTCAAGTCTCGAGACTTCGGTTTCAAGAAATCCCAGTCGCCGCAATTTCATTCTAAACCTGCTTTTTTGCCAAGAAAGAATTTCCTTTCATTTTTCACTGTTGAAAAGTCTTTTTTTCCTACAAATGCGAGTCCTATTTTCAGTTTGAAGCGGTCTTAACGATTCCCGGACTTCCATAGGAAATTTATACAGTAAAAAAAAATAGTAATAACATTGGGCTTAGCGCCCCCTCCCCCTGTTTATGTTCAATGAATTAACCCTTACAGCAGCAATCCCGAGATATCTCGTCAAACCTGATCTGCTTTATTTCGATCACAACCAAAATATGTCGCGTTCTTAACTAAATGCCCCTTTACACGTACAATCTTTGCCGCACGCCCGGAGCGGGACGTTCTTGCGCGAAGGATTAGAGGGCGGTTAGGAACGCGGCGTTCAAGAGCGCGTTGTTAAAAAGAGACACATTCTTGCGCGCGCTCTCTCCTGCACGAAAGAAGGCCCCGTTCAGAATTGTGTGTGTAAAGGGAAGCGTGTGGCGAAATTCATACGCTTTTGCGTGGCGCGTGGACTTTCGGGGAAGCACAAAACTCCACGTTCCTGGCCAAAGTTTTTTCCCTGTTGGCAGATCGAAATCGGCTGACGTTTGCGCGGAAAAAATAGAGATTTCAAAATCTTATTATCAGTACGTGGATTATTCATTTTTAAAAATAATTTCAGTAATCATTAATTGAAATTACTGTTACAAATTTATGGTAATTTTTTATGCAATTGATAAGAAATTGAGAAATAAAATTTCTGTGATCGTTAATTTCAAATTTTTATTGTTTCGATTCGGCTTTCATTTGTTCGTTCGACTTTAATTGCTGTAATTATCTCTTAACTACATTTTCTGAATTTAATGGTTTATATACTTAATATTATAATTTTACCGAAACAAGAAAAAAATCAGATTTATTTTCTTCCATCAGTTATTGACTCGGTGTGTAGCCGATGTTTTTTTAATACTACCAGCCAGAAAAATAGATAAAAACTATTAAATTGAAACTTCGCTACAACGATTCTCGATATAACGATAAATCCTTCTACGACGATATATCTTCAAATCTTTTTTGGAAATGTCTATATTCTAATGTTAAACCGCTGCCTCCCGATATAACGATAATCCCTCTACAACAATATTTTTTTCTTGGTGCGCTGAGTATCGTTATATCGAGGTTTCACTGCACTTTTTTGAAATTATGGTGTTATTTTGTAGGGCTTTATTTCAGATATTTAAGAAATTCTTGATAAATTTCTCTCGGTTGTATTCATATCCTCAAAAAATCATTTCAGTTTGATGTCGAGCATAAGCACTTCATAACAATACAAAAATAACAAATAAATTGAAGCATAATTTTTTTCAAATTTTTAACAACAACATTCCGTTGTGTGTCATACTATGACAGCAATAAAATTAAAATTGCGAATAGCAATACGTTTTTAGTTGGATATCATTCATGATATTGGATGGTTTTTGGTTTTAAATGAAATCAGCGATAATCTTATAACATGAAACATCCCTTTTACTTGGTATTTTGAACATCACTTGATCTTGGACATCTTTTGTGATCTTATCATGGAAAAGTACAGCACATTGTCCACTGAACACCTGCTATGAATGCAGAGTTGGCTGGATCTAATGAATAGGATGCTTCTTTTCAAACAGCACCATTGTTAACCTTCAGACATTCAGATAATGAAAGTTTTTTCCACAACCCTAAATCCCTTTTAATTTTTTTTTCTAGTGAGTTGAAGTCAAATTTATACTATCAAATTTAAATCAGATGTTCTTAACCTTTTTAGCAACGGCTTAAAACATCACCACCAACTTTGTGTTCCCTAGATATATTTCCAATTTTAAACATATGCGTATTGAATAAATTTCTAATTAAAATGGGGTTTTTTTTCGAAAATTCTGTAGCCACTGGTAGGCGTCTTAACTGGTGAGTGAACAGGAATGGAACCAATGCCAAATCAAACAAGAGGCTCCAAGTTATTGAAAGGCTTTCATCTATTCTGAAATTATCTTTTTTCAATTCTGGATTTTTATTAATTTTGGAATAATTTCTTTCATCAATTCGCGCATTATTTTGCATTAATTATGCGAACATACTTCTATCGTTAATTTCAAATTTTGAAACTGATCTTTCTTAAAATGCTTTTTTCTATTAAAAAAACAATTATTTTCTTATTTTCTTTAAAAAGAAAAAAAAGAACTTATAGGTTAAGAACCCCTAGTTAAACTATTTTAAATTTTTCCCACACCCTGAGGATAAATGAAAGCTTGCGAAGTTATCAAAGTAATAATAGTAATTTAATATATCTATAAATCTGATAATAATGTTAGTAGATAAAGGAACCAAATCAAAGTTCGAAAATTATTACGATAACCTAATAAATGTAATTACGGCATTTGAAAAACTAATTTATCATTTCTTTAAAAAAACAATTCGTTGGAAAAAGGAAGAAAAATCGTCAAATAGACTCTGAAAAAAAATTGCAATAAATGTTATTGCTGAAAAAAATTATTTACATTGTATACATCTCTTTTTTTAGAACGATAATGAAGGAAGACGACGCAGGAGACGAGAGATTCGCCCCGTTTTTGCCCGTAGGGTGGGTTTGCGTTTAGACGTACGATTTTGAGTTCGCGATTGAACGCTGGAATGACCAGTTCCTGCGCGCACTCCTAACCGCACACTTTTTTCGCCTTTACACGCACACTCTTGAAGGCGGTTCTGAAGTTGTTTACAGCTATCGCGCGCGCAAAAGCGTAAGTGTAAAGGGGCCTTAACACCACCTACAGAACAAGGCCTCCGCACGAAGCTTGTAACGTCACTGAAGAAGTCCATTTCTCCTATTGCTATTGGACATACGGCAAAAAAAGGTAAATATATCGAATGCGTCGGCCTGCTATATCCAATGGCAATAGATAAAATGGCCTTCTTAAGTCACGTCACAAGCTTCGTGCGGAGGCCTTGTTCTGTAGGCGGAGTTTGTCTTAACACGCTTTTATTTTCAATGTGGCAGTTATAATGCGGATCAGGAAAACTTTAAAAACCGTTTAAAGGCTAAAGGCTTTTGAATTACGAGCAAGTGTTGCTGGTAAACCCCCTCCCTCTACTTAAGAGGTTCTCAACCGGTGATCCGGGAAGCCCTCGGGGCTCCATGTGCACTTCCCAGGGCCTCCGCGGCCACTCAAGGATAATAAAATAAATCAATAAATTTGATAAACAAACAAAAAAAGAAGCCAAAAGGATACCGACGCCATGTAAATAATATACTGAAAAGGGCTTCGCGAATTAGAAAAGGTTGAGAACCGCTGCTCTACTTGAAAAGTCGTTTTCTACTTCATTTTATTTCAAAAATAATTGTTCACAATTAACATACTCAGTCATGGACAATCTCCAACGAATGTACCATCATGTGCGTCTTCAAGCTGGAGCTAACTGAGAATGATTTCTCGCAAAAGTTACACGCATATGGCATTTCTGTGGAGTGGACTCTTTTGTGCTCCTTGAAACTGGAGCTTTCCGTAAACTTTTCTTTGCAAATGCCACACTCGAATGAATTTTCTTCCATGTGAGACTTTCCATGATTATTCAAACCAGACCTGCGGGAAAATGTTTTACCGCACACTTCACAAGCATGGGGCTTTTCCCCAGTGTGAATCATTTCATGTCTCTTCAAATTGGAGTAGTGTTTAAAACGTTTGTTGCAAACTTCGCATTCATATGAGTTTTTTCCAGTATGACTTCTTTCGTGGTATTTCAATGAGGAGTTACGACGAAACTTTTTCTGGCAGAACACGCACTCGAATGGTTTTTCATCGGTGTGAATCTTTGCGTGACTGTTTAAACTAGATACACATATAAATTTCTTGCCGCAATGTTCACACTCATATGGTTTTTCTCCAGTGTGGATTCTTCGATGTCTAACTATTGCTGAAAAATCGTAAAATGTTTTACCGCAAACCTCACATTCATGCGGCCGTTCTCCTGTGTGGATTCTTTTATGAATTTTCAAGACGGAATCAAATGTAAACGTTTTATTGCACAACTCGCACTTATAAGGCTTTTCCCCGGTGTGGATTCTTCTGTGTTTTTTTAATCCATAGCTGTTCGAAAATTTTTTTGTACAAAACTCACATTGATACGGCTTTTCCACAGCATGGACTTTCTTGTGACTGTTCAGACCAGACATAAGCCCAAACTTCTTAGCGCAAATCACACACTCATATGGTTTTTCACCGTTCGTTATACTGGTATGGATTTTTTTATGACCATTTAAACTCGATTTGGTGCGAAACATTTTGCCGCAAGATCCACACTCATATGGTTTTTTACCAGTGTGGACTGTACTGTGATTAAGTAAATTATGTTTTTCTGCAAAACTTCTACCGCAAGACTCACATTTGTGCGGTTTTTCTCGAGTGTGCACTTTTTTGTGACGCTTTAACCCTGACTGTTCTGTGAACTTTTTACCACAAAACTCACATGCGTATGGTCTTTCTCCAGTATGCACTCTTTTGTGATTTTCTAAACCTATCTTTTGTCTAAATCTTTTACCACAAGTATCACACTCATACGGCCTTTCTCCAGTGTGAACCCTTTTGTGAATTGTCAAACTATGCGAAAACCCAAATCTTTTGCCACATACATCACAGCCATACGGTTTTTCTTTGGTGTGGACTCTTTTGTGCGAGCTCAAATCAAAGCCTCTCGCAAACTTCTTATCGCATAAGTCACATTCATGTGGTTTTTCTTTGGTGTGGACCACTTTGTGGTTAATTGAATTGGACAAGTCCGAAAATCTTTTGCCACAAAATTCGCACTCGTGCGGCTTTTCTTCTGCGTGTCTTCTTTCATGAATTTTCAAAATGCCCGCAGTCCCAAATCTTTTACCACATAAATCACATTCATGCGGTTTCTCTCCAGTGTGAACTCTTCTGTGTAAGCGTAATGAATAGCTCGTCGCGAACTTTTTATCGCATAAGTGACACCCATAAGGCTTATCTTTGGTGTGGACTATTCTGTGATTAATTAAATTGGACACATCCGGAAACCTTCTGTTGCAAAATTCGCACTCATATGGCTTCTCTCCAGTATGGCGCCTTTTATGGGGAATAAAACTCTCCTTATGCTTGAAGCGTTTACCGCAAACTTCACATTCATACGGTTTTTCTTCACTATGAACCTTCATGTGACGGTTCAAATTGGCCTTTTGCACAAACTTCTTGTTACAAATTAGGCACTCGAACTGCTTTTTCCCAGAATGGATTTTTTCTTGATTTGTAGTATCTGTTGCTGTTGTTGTGACAGTAGATAACTCTTCCATATCAATATCTTAAAAAATATCAGAAGATAGAATGAAATTTAAAGCAGAAAATGACCTTTTCTTACACAATATGTTTTCCGTTGACTGGATATTGTTCTATGAGCTGTAACGGTCCATTCACATTCGCAAAACTGAGAATTTTCTTCTGGAGGATTTGATGGCGATCTTTATTCGCCTGCAAGAAAAACGAAGTCATCATCATGAAAAGGGCCACCAAGTTACCACGAAGACATGCCAACACATTGACCTTGAAGCATTTCAGTAATGAGGAATCGTACACGACATTTAATTATGTGATTTAAGCATATGTAAAGTGAAATTGAGGGAGAGAGAGAGAGACAATGTAGGTAGGCCCCTACATGTCGTGTGAGAACAACAGCTGATCTGGTATTTCTAACAAATGAACCCTCGGACAATCCGAGGGGGCATCCGATCACGTGATCATCTCGTGCTCCAGTACAAAATGTACTGAGATTTTTTCACGTGACCAGCGCGCGTGCTTGATATGAGAGCCAATGTGCAAAACATAATAATGTCGAGGCTCTTCACCAGGCATCTTCGAGCCGTTGCTCGCGAGCACCATGGTGCTCCCTAAAGCACCCAGGGGGGCTCGATGCTCGTGTCCGATTCGGTGCTCGCGAGCACTTGGCCAACATTCCAATTAAACTCCTTGTACAAATTGCATTCAAGATTGAAATCATCCTAATGTCGTACATTTGTTTGTCAAGCATGCTATCAGGGTGCTCTTCTTTTCACGATGGGTGCAGGCAGTGCTCGCGACTATAAAAAGATTGAAGACCTCTGCTCTACACATTCACTTTCTTGAGCTAGTCGGCAATTTATAGTGCCTACTAACAAGAAATGGCCATCCTCTCTGACAAAGTACCGGAACAAATAATGGGAATCGCAAATCTTCCTCAGAAACTGACGCTTTCCATCAAGGTTCAAAACATGGACAAATCAGGTCTTCAACACTGGCAAACACGAAATGGCCCGTAATGTTCACCGATTTGTATGAACAGAATAAGAAGAATATGACCACAAAATGAGTCGAGACATTTTTCCAAAAGTAACTTCTTTTCTCATGGAAATTAATAGTTATTTTCATCTCTCGGTAATATTCGACTAATTTTCTCTAATTCTTTATACCGCGAAATTTTTGACAACGTGCGTTCCCAGTTAGCGGGCATTTATTCTGAATCATGCGAGATGTAGGAACCTGAGGATAGTCTAGCAAAGTGCCGACTTGGGCTATCCACTTTAGAAGCGGCCTCACGGTTGTTAGCGTGTTTTTTTTTTTAATTTTGATGCGTTCTATTCATCGGAATCACTTTCGCTCGAGCCATTGCTCTCATATGCTTACAACAGCGTGGTTGTTTTGATAAAATATGTAAGATATGTTAGTCGACTGCGTAAAAATGTCTGCATTCTGAGTCGTTGTTGCCTTAGCATTTCTGAAATGTCAAGAGAACATTGCAAATTATACTGAAATGATTTCAAGTTTTTGAAATGTTAATTATCTAACAGTGTAATTTCATTAATTAAGTTCATAAATAAATTAACTAATCAGGTTTCTTAGGGCTTGTGTTAACTAAGGAAAAAGAAGTATTCGTGAGTACTGTATGCACTATAGACCACTCTTTTGGTCAATCACCGATATGGTCTCTCGATCACTCTTGTGGTCGTTCACCATGTGTACAAATTCTATAGATCACTCTTGTGGTCGTTCACCATGTGTACAAATTCTATAGATCACTCTTGTCTTGTGGTCGTTCACCATGTGTACAAATTCTATAGATAACTCTTGTGGTCGTTCACCATGTGTACAAATTCTATAGATCACTCTTGTGGTCGTTCACCATGTGTACAAATTCTATAGATCACTCTTGTGGTCGTTCACCACGTGTACAAATTCTATAGATCACTCTTGTGGTCGTTCACCATGTGTACAAATTCTATAGATCACTCTTGTCTTGTGGTCGTTCACCATGTGTACAAATTCTATAGATAACTCTTGTGGTCGTTCACCATGTGTACAAATTCTATAGATCACTCTTGTGGTCGTTCACCATGTGTACAAATTCTATAGATCACTCTTGTGGTCGTTCACCATGTGTACAAATTCTATAGATCACTTTTGTGGTCGTTCACCATGTGTACAAATTCTATAGATCACTCTTTTGGTGGTCACTTCCAAGCTTGCACACCGTAGAAGAGATATAGCAGTATACTTTCTCGAAGTTTCTCTCCTCCTATACCTCTTCTAAGTTATACTCTCTAGGCCATTCTTGTAGTCGGTTACTGACCTGGTCTTACGCTCCAGATCACTCTTTTGGTTGCTCACACGAGCTGTAGGTCATTCAAATGCTTGTAGAAGGCCGGTGCAAGCATGTGACTCTTTTTGGGCGTTCTCATGCTTACTTCCTAAGTCACACTTTTGCACGTTCTCACGCTCACTCTTTTGATCACTCATTCACCTGGTCTCTCGCTCTCTATGTCATTCTTATAATTCTTGACATACTTGCACACGCTCCAGGCCACTCTTTTTGCCGCTCCAACGCTCACTCTCAAGGTCACTCTTTTGATCAATAGCTCACAGATGTGGTCCCACATTCTATAGATTTGTCTTTTGGTCACTCCCATTCTTCCACACAAAATGAACAAACTTCCACATTTCTAGATCACTTAAGTGACCCGCATTGCAGTTCGGTATCACCTAAGTCATCTACGACACATTCTAAGATCAATTGAGTGACCCGCAGCATATTTACAGATCACATGAGTGACTTGCGGCAAAGTTCCAAAGAACTTAAGCGGACAGCGTTTCGTTTTCAGATCAATTTAGTGACTCGCGCCACAGTTTCAGATCGCTTGAGTGTACCAGAGCATATTTGAAGATCACCACGGCACAGCTCTATAGCATTTAAGCGACTTGCGGCACACAGTTTCAGATCACTAAAGTATCGCGACCCATTCCCAAATCTCTTAAATGACCCGTGACATATTTTCAGATCACCAAGGAGCATCATAACTCACTCTGAATAACCCACAGCATACTCGGCAGGTCACTCAAGTGACCTGTGGCATGTTTACAGACCACTCGAGTAGCCTTCGGCACATTTACAGCTCTCAAGTAACCTTCGGCGTTGTTCCAGATCACATGATGAACTGACCTGCGACACGTTTCTAAATCAATGAAGCGGCCCGTATTCTCCTTAGGCTTCAATGCACTGTCAGCTTGACGTCATCATCGAAGAACGAATGAGAAACGCGAAACGTGCACCAACATTGACTGCAGGAGGGGCCAGGAAACGGGAAACGAATCACTGAAGAGATGAATTACATCATCCGTCAGGTGGAGCATAAAACTGGATTTTTTGAATCTCGCTTTTTTAGTGACGTCACTAGATTCGTCATATGACCTCTGCTAATGAGAAAGTGATGCAAAATTGCTTTGGTTATGAATTGTTTATTGGAGTAATATTTCTAAACATTGCAAATTTTTTTGAGCTCGAATATCGTCCATTGCCAAGACATTTATTTTAATTTTTTTTAATAAAGTAGCTAGTTCATTTTTGACAATTTTTTCTTTCAGACCTCATGCAAGAAATGCTAAATTTATGACAAATTGATTTTTTGCAAAGAAAATGCCGGAACTGAATCATCAAAAATGTCATTCTTTTGTAGTCGTAATTACCGTAATGTAATTTCTGAATTTGGGAAGATAATTTTATTAGTTGATTTGAAAAATAGCTAGTCAAGTTGGTTTAGTTGAAAATACGTGAAAAACCGGGACATTTTTGCAAAAAGGTCGGGACAGCCAGAAAATAAAAAGGAAACGGGACTGACTGTCCTGGCAAATATGGGACGTATGGTCACCCTAGTTATTACAAAATCACCCCCCCTTTCCCCCCCTGCCCTCCCAACAACGAGCTCTAGCAACGCCCCTTTCCGTGATACAATATCACGATAGAAACAATGAAAATTCGGAAATCATTTTAAAAATAGGGAAAGAAACAATTCCAAAAACACTGAAAATTAACAAACATTCAAATAATTTGTGGAATGAAACAAAAAAAAAGAAACGATGAAAATTCGGGAATATTTTAGAAATTAGTGAAAGAAACAGTAACAGTGAAAATTCAGAAACAATTTCAGAATTAATGAAAAAATAATTTCAGGAACAATAGAAATTCAAAAAATATTCAATATTCAAAAGAAATTCAATAGAAAATCTAAAAATTAGTGAAAGGGGGATCATGTTCTTACTGATGAAAAGTGCCGGCATTTAAATGGGGTACGTATGTTCAACTAAGAGTTAAATTGATTATGAAAATATATATATTTTTTAACAATATATAAAATACAATCAGAAACGTATTTACGGTGTGGAGCCTCAGTGCGAGCGGCAGAAAATATTAGGAATGACTGGTTGAGAAAATTAGTAAAATGGGAGCAAGGCAATGAAATTTTATGGCCTTATTCAATAAAACCATGATTCCTCCCCTGCCTTGTCAGTGAGTGACCAAACGAAGGACCTAGAGAGTGTGCGAGCATCTGAATGAATAAAAGAGAGACCAGGGATCAGATCAGCGAGTGGCCAAAAGAGAAAAATAAACAGTTGGCAAGCACAAGAGTGACTAACACAGTGTGCAAACTCATGAGTAATTAAGGCAGTGTTCAGTCATCAAGCACGTGACTGACCGAAACCCAAAGAGTGAGTAATCCGGTCAATAAATGACCTAAAAAAACAATCTAAAGTGTACGCGCAAGCATTATAATGACCAAAAGATTGACTTATAAAGCGATGGACCAAGCGAGTGGTCAAAGGAGTGGCATAGAGAGCAATGGATCATGTGAGTGAGTGGCATAGAGAGCAATGGATCACGCAAAAGAGTGGCATAGAGAGCAATGGATCATGTCAGTGAGAGGCCAAAAGAGTGGCATAGAGAGCAATGGATCATGTCAGTGAGAGGCCAAAAGAGTGGCATAGAGAGCAATGGATCATGTCAGTGAGAGGCCAAAACAGTGGCATAGAGAGCAATGGATCATGTTAGTGAGAGGCCAAAACAGTGGCATAGAGAGCAATGGATCATGTCAGTGAGAGGCCAAAACAGTGGCATAGAGAGCAATGGATCATGTTAGTGAGAGGCCAAAACAGTGGCATAGAGAGCAATGGATCATGTCAGTGAGTGGCCAACACAGTGGCATAGAGAGCAATGGATCACGCGAAAGAGAGGCATAGAGAGCAATGGATCATGTAAGTGCGAGGCCAAAAGAGTGGCATAGAGAGCAATGGATCATGTAAGAGAGAAGCCAAAAGAGTGGCATAGAGAGCAATGGATCATGTAAGTGCGAGGCCAAAAGAGTGGCATAGAGAGCAATGGATCATGTAAGAGAGAAGCCAAAAGAGTGGCATAGAGAGCAATGGATCATGTCAGTGAGAGGCCAAAAGAGTGGCATAGAGAGCAATGGATCATGTCAGTGAGTGGCCAAAAGAGTGGCATAGAGAGCAATGGATCATGTCAGTGAGTGGCCAAAAGAGTGGCATAGAGAGCAATGGATCATATCAGCGAGTGGCCTAGAAAGCAATGGATCATATCAGTGAGGGAACGAAAGAGGGACCTAAAGAATGTAGGCCAGAATAATGTGTGACAAAAAAGGGGTAATTTAGAGCGTGTGCAGACCCCCAAGCAGAATGTGCCGAAATCTGCGACGTACGTCGCAGAAAAATTACCGTTACTGCATAACAATTAGGAAGAATTTTAAGAAAAAGTGCAAAAAACACTATTACATGTATGGGGATTTTTACCGCAGAACATTTCCAGTTAGTCAGCCAAGAGCTCGTTGCAGAACAATGCTAACACATTCTGCTTTGAGGGCTGAGACTACACTCAACAAGGGCCCTCCAACCAATCAATATTCAAAGTTTCAACATAATGCTTGAGATATTTTTCAGTGCGAAGTTATTTAAATTTGATTTTATTTAACTTATATACGCCCGTAATCAGGGGACGGATCTATGGGTCTATCAAGCAACATGGGATAATTCATGAAATTTTTGGAACTTCTATATAATATTGCAACAACAACTTCAAGAAAACTTCGACCAAAAAAAAAAACGGATAAAACCGAGACATTTTTCAAATAAGTCGGGATAGGGAAAAATACTGAAAAACGGGACGGTGCTGCAAAATGCAGGACATATGGTCACACGCGGTAGGTTTTGTCACGAACTCAACTAAAGTCGCAGAAAAGGAAATTCCAGTGAATCAAAAAAAAAAACAAAAAAAACATGGCAAATATGTGAAAGGGGCCGTTCAAGTATTAGCAAAAGTCATCAAAACTATAACCACCCCCCTCTCCCCGCAACTCTCTTGTCACCAAAATTTCGGCATCAGCTCGGCCCCTCTGAATCCTAACGCATATTGGTGGGATCAGAGACATACACGGGGGGCATAAGGGACTCGTGACCCCCAGACGATCAAAAATTTATTTTTTTTAATTTAAAATTTCGGAAGATAATACCTTTATATGCTATAATCAATTTCTGTTAGTCTCAATGTTATTTGAAGGCTATGAACTCAAAATTTATCTTTATTAAATTCATTGCGACCCCCACCCTCTAAGCCATATAATCATAAATCGCATAAAGGCCTTTGGCCCGTGGACCAAATATGGCCCTGGGAGTTATCTGATGCGGCCTGCCCACCTCAAGCCTAATTTTGTAAAAATGAACCAAGCGGCACATTTACAGATCGCTGTAGTGTCCCGTGGTACAATTCCAGAACATTCAAGCGTCCCGTGGCACATTTTGAGATCACTTAAATGACCCGCAACACAGTTCCAGAACACTTAAGCGATCCGTGACACATTTATAGATTCCTTGAGTGACATGTGACGTAGTTTTAGAGCACTTAAGTGGCGCCCAGTGCGGTTCTACATCACTCAAGTTACCCGCGGCACATTCTCAGATTATTTAAGTGATCCGCGGCATATAATTACGGATCACTTGAGTGATGCGAGGTGCAGTTCCAGAGCACTTAAGCGGCTAGGATACATTTCCAGATCACTTGGATCCACGAAACATTTAGAGATCACTGAAGTGGCTCTGTAGGGCACTTATCAATGGGGGGGAGGTGTTACTTCAAGTGCCCACAAACTATGGAAAGGTTTTTCTCGTTTTTGGCGCACCGAGTAAGCTGTCGGTACAGCCAGAAAATCAGAAAAAACCGGGACTGTCCTGGCAAATACTGGACGTATGGCCACCCTTGAAAATCACACCCCCCCCCCCTCCCAACAGCGAGCTCTAGATACGCCCCTTTCAGTGATACAATATCACGATAGAAACAATGAAAATTCGGAAACAATTTTGAAAATAGGCAAAGAAATAATTCCAAAAACACTGAAAATTAACAAATATTCAAATAATTGGTGGAATGAAACAAAAAAAAAAGATAAAACAATGAAAATCCGGGAGTATTTTAAGAATTAGAGAAAGAAACAATTTCGGGAACAGTGAAAATTCAGAAACAATTTCAGAGAATTAATGAAAAAATAATTTCAGTGACAATGAAAAATCCAGATATAATTTCAGAACCAATGAATCGGTTTCGGTAACAATAGAAATTCAAAAACAATCTAAAAATTAGTGAAAGGAACAATTTCAGAAATAATGAAAATCCAGAAACGATTTCCGGATCAATGAAAGTTCAAAAAAAAAATTCAGAATTAATGAAAGAAACATTTCCGGGAACAATGAAAATTAGTTCCGGAATTAGTGAAAATAAACAATTTTTGGATCAATGAAAACTCATAAATAATTTAAGAAGTAATGAAACAATTTAAGAAGTAATGAAACAATTTAAGAAGTAATGAAACAATTTAAGAAGTAATGAAACAATTTAAGTAGTGAAAGACCAATTTCAGAAACAATGAAAATTCAGAAAGAATCTGAGGATGAAAATTTAGAAATAATCTAAAAATCGAAATTTAGAACATGGAAGAAATAACTTGAAAGAAGCAACAATGGAAATTCAGAAACAATTCGAGAGTTAGCGAAATCAAGAATTTTAGGAAAAGCGACGATTCAGAAATAATTCCTGGAACATTGAATATTCAGAAGCAATTAAAAAATTGGTTATGACGTCCGCTTCTCCCTCATTTGCATCAAATCCTATAACCAAACGATAAAGCAGTTTTTCATGATTTGAGGCACCATTTTATATGGCAATTCATAGATGGCAGCACATGCGAAGTAGAAAGCTTGGAAGGAATATGTTAGAAAAAGAAGAAATTTCACCATTTTTGTTTTTTGATAGAAAAAATGAAGAGACTCACCTTCAACGTATGAAGTTGGCAGCGTCTTAAAACGATCAATAAACACGTTAATTATGATGTCAATTAGATGTCAATTCAATCCACCGATGTCTAATGGGAAGCTAAAAATTAATGTACCGCTAACCGCGGGATAACCCGCTCGAGCGATGTTAATGTATCCTTGTATCAAATCCCTTTGGATTACTAGTGCGTGTGCGCAAGAAGTCGCGCGCTTCGCAACTAAGGTATAAAAAGACCATACGTCCCATATTTCCCGGGACAGAATCGGTTTTTCTGATCGTCTGAATGTGACCATACGTCCCGTATTTTTTTTTTTTTTTTTTTTGGCCTCCCGATTTTTTCACGTGACACCTACTTGAATTTTCATTCTTTATTGAAGTCAAACATTGAAATCATTTTTCAACTCATAAATTATATTATGATAGTTACATATTAACACATTTGTCTTGGTGAACGTTTTATCTCGTGGAATTCATTTTGATCCACTGCAATTTGCAGCAATGTTTCATTTTCCGCCATATTGTTTTTCACAGTGATTTCAGAAATATTTAGCAACTTTGTTCAGTTTTGGTAATAATTGGCGATGTCCCGTATTTTCCTGTGTTTGGAATCCCAATTTCCCGCATTTCTCGAGGAAATATGGTCAGCATAGGTCGTCCCGATTTTTCACGTACTTTCACCGAAGCCAACTCGACTTTTTATTCTTCAGCCGCGGACACTGAAAGGAATTCGTTACCATTATGAAATACTGCTACTTACTTGCTTATGTTACTTGAGTAACATCACTTCATGAAACTTTCAGCTTGCTGTTCAGAAGTCTTAAAAATCGTGGTACGTAGCAGACTAATTTTTTGAGAAGAAACTTTTTACCTAAGGATTTTATTTTGTATATAAATATTGTAGAACAGTGTTTTCTCAACTTTTTTGAACCCAAGAACCAGTAAAATGTCTGAAACAATTCGACGGATCACTTGCATCCCGCATTACGGAAGCATTTCTGTATTTTTAGTGGTTCTGATTTTCTTTTTTATACATACTTTTTATACGTTTTTTCAATGACGTTTATTTGAATTTATAATGTTCACTAAATTTTTCGTTAATAAACAGCGTTTTTATAACTTACTAGTTATAATACCCGGTGCTGCTCGGTTTTCTTTCAATTGCTGGGAGAATTGAAAACGTGACAAACCTTATAAAGGCATATATAAACTATAATACATATACTGACATGATTTAAAGAAGTGACACACCATTGTAAAAGCATTTGCATGTCTGAAACGCATTGGTAGGAAACCACGATAACCAAAGTAAACATCCCGAAAGTGGTTGTTGAGGCCGATAACCCCGCATCAAGTCGGGGTACATAAATATGTATATATTCCAATCCATTTGGTATATATATGCAAAATTTGGCAACGATAGATCTAAAAATGTAGATTTGTATAGAGAACGCACACACATAGAAAATCAATTTTAAATATAGATGATAATTTTTGGTATAAATACAGATATTCATCTCACATTGTAAAGTTAAACTGCTTTTCCTCAATTTTTCAGCAATTGGGGATTTTACTGACGTATGACAGTTTTTAAAGACATTTAGCGACGTCCCGTATTTTACAATAATCGAGTCATTTCAATGTTTCCCCCCGTCAAATTTTTTGTTTACTTCGATTTATAGCAACGTTTTATTTCCCCACTTTTAACCTCTTTCTCGCAGTAATTAGAAAATTTGTCATAAATTACATTTTTGGGCTGCAAATTAGTGATATCCCGTATTGCAATTTCTTTGATGAATCTGAGTATGAAACTACAATTTTTATTTGTGAATCCATATGGATATTACTATAATATAAATTACAACAATTGAATAGTTTTCCATTCAGTTAGAATTGAATTGCCTGCGGATCACTTACACCATCTCCGCGGACCATAGGTAGAGAAATGATGCTGTAGCATGTTTGAACTTGGAAAAACACTTTGTTAGATGAGAGCGTTTGTAGACAGGACCGTCTTAAGAATATCATTGGGCCCCGAGCCAACTGATTTTCCCGAGGCTCTGGAAAATTACTCTCGAAAATTTCCAGATCTGATTTTTGTGAGGCCCGAGTGAGCCCATGTGTCCCAAAAGACGCAATGGGAACTATTCGGCGTAGAAAAATTTTTTGCATCAAAAAATATGTTGAAAGCTTCCTTCAGAATCGACATAAGTTGGAAACTAACCTTTTACAATAAACATACTCATTCATGGACATTCTCATGCGAGTGTATCATCATGTGTGTCTTCAAGCTAGAGCTAACTGAAAACGATTTCCCGCAATTTTCACACGCATATGGAATTTCTATGGGGTGGATTCTTTTGTGGTCCTTGAAACTGGAGCTTTCCGTAAACTTTTCTTTGCAAATGTTACACTCGTGTAAATTTTCATTGGTGTGGAATTTTGCGTGACTACCTGAATCAGACTTGCAAGGGGAAGTTTCACCGCAAACTTCACAAACATGGGGCTTTTCACCAGGGTGAACTATTTTATGTCTGTTCAAATCAAAGTTCTCCTTAAAACGTTGGTTGCGAACTTCACATTCATGTGAGTTTTTTTCACCATCACTCCTTTCGTGGTATTTCAATGAGGAGTTACGGCGAAACTTCTTGTGGCAGAGAGAACTCGCACTCGAATGGATTTTCTCCGGTGTGCATCTTTCTCTCTGTGACTGTTTAAATCAGATTTACATGTGAATCTCCTACCGCAATGGTCACACTCATAGGGGTTTTCTCCATTGTGTAGTCTCCTGTGTCTAATTATATGAGACATATCGTAAAACGTCTTACCGCAAACCTCACATTCATGCGGCCGTTCTGCCTGGCAAAAACTGAGTGTCTCTTCTTTTGTTCACTGCGACCGGGGGGGAAGGGCATGGCGTCGTCACGAAAAGAAGCCCAAAGATGCATGGGGGGGGGGGGGGGTTGAAAATTCGAAAGCAATGATATTGCAACCGAAATAAAAAAAATACACTCTATGAAGAATAGGTGCCAGAACGTAAAGGGATTTTGTAAGGGAACTGAGCCGCCGCCGCCGCCCCCCCCCCCCACGCCCCGAGTATAATTACTGAAAAAACCAATGCAATGCATCCTCTCTCTCCTTCGTAAACGCTTGAGTCCCGTATATCCGGGAGAACCAATAAATTTCAGCACCCCCCCCCCCCAATGTTTTCTTGAAAAATATTGGGAAAAAACAGTACATTCTAAATGTCCATTCATAATAGATCTTGAGGGCCGATGCCGAAGCATTTTTCGAGCCTCTTTACAACAAAATTTGACTGGGGGTGGGAGTAGAACATAGAATCAAATAAACGACAAGTGAATTATAATATTGATTTAAAAAAAAATGAAATAAAAAATGAATGACAATTTTTCAAAGGTTCAGAAGCCTCTCGACCAGAACCAAGAACCTCGACTCCTCAAGAACTTCAGAAGATTATGTTGATTTTATAGTTGATTGTTTATTGTATATTATGATCCGCCGTTGTCGAGTGTTGATTATATGAAAAAAAAAAATTCCACCATACACATACACCGGTCCTCCGGGTACGCTTCGATATCTCTGAGTTTGAGTTGTGAAGCGGGGTGTGTCCGGTCTTCAAAGGTCTAAGGCGTAAGTCCAAGCCATAGGCGTAAACTTGTATGTGGCCCACGGGCCCAGGCCTCTCCAATAACTTTGGAGGACCGGCTCAGCGCCCCCCCCCCCCAAAAAAAAAAAAATTCGCGTGCATACGTTTCCCATATTTGTGTCGGAAAAACACTTTATGATTAGTAAAATTGCCCCCAAAAAAAAGTTTAGTAAAAAAAATCTCAAAATTTTATTTCAATACTTTTTTAAAATCGCAATCGAGTTGTCGTTGGCCTTTTTTTGTAGCAATTTGTAGTATTTCTCACAGTCAACGACGACACTCGATTTCCAATTATCATTCTCCCTTGATGCCCCAAAGGCATGCATCTCTGGATGACATCTGGAGACGATATGGGGTAGGTGATTTGACCCTTTCTTGTTCCCACTGTCGGAAAAACTCAGAAGCATCTCTTCTTTTGTTTGAACGTGACCCTTGGGGAAAGAAACTTCCAGACGATGCAGCAGGAGGAAAAGAAAGGTTAAAAAATGGACCGATGATGATTGAAACCGAAACAAGTACACTCCGAGAGTCATATTTTACTTATCGAGTTCGAGAGCCCGGGCCGAAACATTTTTAACAAAATACTGCATGACTAATAACACCGAGACAAACAATAGCTAAATGAAATGCAGCGAAACCTCGATATAACGACTGCGGACGAAGAAAAAAATATCGTTGCAGAGGGATTATTGTTATATCGAAAGGCAACATTATCATCACATGCCTTGAAATTTCTGTTGCTGTTGGCATATTTTCTGAATCATGTTGTTAGTACCACCAAAAAAATGCGCTTTTCAGTATTTATTCACCGCAAAAATAATTTAATTGATTAATAAAATTCATTTGGATGTATTGCCCCCATAAAGAGCTTAATCGCAATACGCCGGCATCCTCACATCCTGTCGGAGGGCGCCAAGACTGAGATCTTTGGCGAGCCCTAGCCAGACTGATTCTCATGGGCCCCTATATAGTAAATTTACTGCGTGAAAAGTAAAAAAAAGACAAGAATCATCGCGGGATGGAGCCTTGTCAGCCCCACCAATGTGGGGGGGGGGGCATGCTGAAGCACCCACATGAAGAAAACATTGAAGGGGGCTGAAAGTTGCTGGTCGTCCCGAATATACGGGACTTGAGCGCGTACGCAGGAAAGAGAGGGTGCCATGGTCCCCACATCTTGGTGAAGAGCCCGAGGCTGGAATATTTGTCGGGTCCCCCGAACCAGATTTTTCAAGGAATTTTTACTAACCGAAACGGCGACCCAGTCCATATTTAGAAATTCTTCGCCGTTTCGGTTAGAAAGTAAGTAAAGCCCCCTATACTGAATTTATAGCATGAAAAATAAAAAAATAATAATTTTCCCGGGCCCTGCCAGCCCTATGTGGGACCATGTGGGAGCCATGGAGGTTGCATTGCATTGTTTTTCAGAAATTATTGGGGCGGGGGGGCTCAGTTCCCTCATAAAATTTATTGGGAGGGCCTCCTCAAATGGCTCCGTCGGCCCACGGAACAGGAAAAATAAATTTCAAATAAATTAAGTCGTATTTGAATATCAGTATTTCATGAGTCATTGCAGAAAAATAACGTGCGGCGTGTAAAACGCTGTGATGTTTTTACAAAAAATTTTGGCCCTGGGCTGCAATTTTGGGAGGACAGCAAATTTTAGGGGAAACAAAAACTATCTTTCAAAGTCATCGATTTTGACAGTGAAGGTGATGTAAAACTACATTTGTTTCAGCCCTGCTGAGTCCTGTCAGCCCCACCCTTGTGAGGGCCATGATTGAATAAGGGAAGAATGAAAAATCCGCGTTTGCCGTCTGTGCATATTGTATTCCTCCCCCCCCCCCCCCGAAACTATTGCTTGTCTTTAGCCACAGGGGCAATGGCTAAAATTGGCTAAATCCGATAGAGCCAAAGGTTCACGTGTTGCTTTTGAAAGAGAAAGTACCGACAACGACATTCAAAGCACAAAGAAAGTGTTCATATCGAAACTTGCGGCCTTGTCCACGACACGCAGCCTACCACAATTTTTTCCCACAGAAATAGAAACCAAAGATATTTTGAATTAAAACCATTAAATTCTTTAAAAAAGGGCTATGGCTAGAGGAGAGGGGTCATTTTCAAAAAAATTCATTAAAACGACTTTCACATTTATACGACGTCTTGACCAGTACGAGCGTGTAGACCTCGTTTATACGACGCGTCGTATAAACGAGGTTTCGTTATATTGATACTGAGTCCCCCCCCCCCCAACATTTTGAATAACTTTACGCCTATGACCACTAGTTACACTCGTATGGAATTTTTTTTATGACCATTCAAACTAGATTTAGTGGTAAAAGTTTTACCGCAAAATTCACACTCAAATGGAGTCCTTCAGATTTTTTATGACAGCATTATTGAAATCGATCACTTGTTTGAATTCTTGCAGCTTGTTGGTTACGAAGTCCTTGAGCTCGGTGTTTTGTTGCATAATCCTTTCCGAAAGAAATCCGAAATATTCGTGGAATCACTGCCGCCACCGAAAGGACCCTTGGGAGAGGACGTACACGCTACACAAGTTCATTTCCTCAGTTTTTCCTGCAAAAATTCACGTACAGCGATTACCGCTGAAACCGTCACACGTGAAACGGAAACTTCGTTGGCACACGGTGCATTTGAGTGAATCAGAAACCTCAACTGAATCCGAGAGCGTGTTACAGATTCGGTATGATTAAACGATGTTAAATTAGATGACAGGAGGTTAAACACTTACATAAATTAATTCATCGACAATTGTCTGAACCTGTTAATAAAAAATTAGCCACCAAACTTCGTGTAAAATTATTAAAAATTAAGAAAAATTACGGAGCGACAAGTAAACAACCGATGCCGTTAGCTGTGGCCACTCACTCACTCACTCACTTAATCTGAATGAAATAATTTAATTCTCTTAATAAAATACTAAATATTTTGTGTTATGTGTAGAATTTATTTTATAATATTTCGTAATCATAATATTTGATAATTTTTTTTCTAGATCATTATTATTTTTGATAGTAGTATAATGATATTTATTTGAAGTATCTATATGTATAAAAATTGATTTTCTATCTGTGTGTGTGTGTGTGTGTGTGTGTGTGTGTTCTCTATACAAATCTACAATTTTAGATCGATCGTAGCCAAATTTTGCATATATACCAAATGGGACCCGACTTGAACGATAGGCTACTTTAAAATTTCGTCAGCCCAGGGCAAATGCCCCAAACGGGCAAAACACTGTCCGGCAACAATGGTTTTTGGGCCTCAACAATCACTTTCCGAACGTTTACTTTGGTTACCGTGGTTCCCTAGCAATGCGTTTCAGACGTGTATATGCCTTTACAACGGTTTGTCACTTCTTTAATCCTGTTAGTATATATATAATAGTTTATGCCTTTATAATGGTTTGCCATATTTTCAATATACTCTCAGTAATGAGGCTTTTTGAATAGACGTCATAATCATCGTCAGCATCGCTTTGAGAGTCAGGAAAAGGGTGATCCTCATTGAAATCAGTGCTAAAATTGTCGATTTTACTGTAGAAATGCGGAAATTAGTGGGATTTTCCGCCCCATCAATAATTTTAAAAATTGTATTGAATTCTCGATTTTTGAAATATTCAGTTCGCTTAGAGATATACGAAGCCCAGGAGATTAAATACGAAGTAATTAGCCAAACCTATACTTTTGAGTTGGATATTCGAGCAATATCATTGATTTCATTTATATCTTCTCAAGTACGAAAATGAATGTCTCCATATTGTCTCTTTTGATATTTATTTGCATAAATTCATGCGGGTTAGGATATTTTAAAATTAGTTATGAGCCCGTGAAAAGTGCATCGAAAAAATTCCACAGCTTTAACTAAGGATTTTTGGAAGCTGAAACAGACAGATGGATAACTTGAAGTTCAGGAGGGGAGGGGGGGGGGAATCGAAATACCTAGCGCCCCTTAAAAAAGAAAAATATATATTCGTTTCTACGTTTCTGCGTAAATCTATATTTGTTTATTTCATGAATCGCGCAGGTCGCCATATTGGTTAACTTGGACACGGTTTGCATGTCCCTCAAAGAAAGAGAGAGATATCACGTGATCCAAAAAAGCCTCATTCAAGAAAACCCGTGCAGCGCCGGGTATTATAGCTAGTAAGTTATATATTTATTTGAAGTATAAGTTATATATTCACTTAAATAATTAAATTATAAATACGAAATTATAAAAATTAAAAATGTTCCCCTATTTCTATCTTCAAGAAGAAAATAAAACTTTTCGTATGAATTTAATTTTTGAATTTAAAGAATCACAGTTTTGAAACTGAAATTGCACTCAAACCAATAAAATTATCAAAATTGAAATAAGTTTAATCTAAAAAGTTTCTTTGTATTAAATTTTATTGCATCTAAAACCTAAGTTATGTCTCAGAGAGTTTGAGAACATTTTTAATCATAAATCTCAAAAAATTATTTAATTTCACATTTTATTCTATAATTCCAATTTTCGAAATTTCCAATTGGATCAATTAATATGATGTTTAAGTATTTTTAAACTTCAAATTTATGTATTTCTGCTTTTATTTACAGTTAACAAACCACACGAATTTTCGCGTCGTTAAATATCCGAAATAATAATTGTTATTTATCAAAGCGTTAACATCAGCTAATGAGGCTTTTCGGATCACGTGATATTTTCCTCTTTCTTGGACATGCAAGCATAAGAGGAGATTGACTTGGAAGTCTGGGGGGCCACGATGATGATGATGATGATGTCAATTCATATATACATATATACATTAGATCAGTCGAATCCACCTTTGACGCTAGGGGAAGGGGGCACCGCCCATGCATGCAAGGTAGCCAATATGGTGACTTGCTGTGTGACTCATGAAAGAAAGAAATCTAAATTAAAGAGACATAGAAATTAATCGGTTTTTTTTTCTTTTTAATGGGAGCTAGATGTTTCGAAATTTTTTTTTACATCGTTATCGATCTGTCTGTTTTTTCCTTCAAAAAATGCTTGATTAAAGCTGCGGAATTTCCTCAATGTAATTTATATGGGTCCATAATTAATTTCAAAACATCCTAAACTATATGGATTGATGCAATTGGATAATATAAGACAATACGGAGACATTAATTCTCAATTTTCGCGCTTGAGAAGATATAAATAAAAAGTTGTAGTTTGTAGTCAATGTTATTACACGGATATCCACCTCAAAAATGGGTCTGGCTCATTATTTTATATTTAATTTTCTGGGCTTCGTATCTCTAAGCGAACTCAATATTTCGAAAATCAAAAATTTAATTCAATTTTTAAAATTATTGGTGTGGCAGAAAACCTCGGCTGACCATATTTCCTCGAGAGAAATATGGGAAATTGGGATTCCAAATACGGGACATCGCTAATTATCGCCAAGAACAACGCCAAAAGTGCAACAACCAAATATTGCTGAAATTACGGGAAAATCGCAATGGCGGGAAACGAAGCGTTACTGCAGTGGATTAAAATGAATTCGACAAAATAAAACATTCAACAAGACAAACGTGGGAAATTAAAGTTCTTATTTGTAGCTGTAATTATCATAATATAGTTTATGAGTTGAAAAATAATTTCAATCTTTGACTTCAATAAAGAATTAAAATCCAAGTAGGTGTCATGTAAAAAACGAGAAAAACCGGGACACTTTCGCCAAAAAGTCGGGACGGCCAAAAAAAGAAAGAAAACCGGGATTGTCCCGGGAAATACGGGACGTATGGTCACCCCGAAAAAACCCTGCTAAATTTCCGCATTTTTAAGCTAAAGTCGACAATTTTAACATTGACCTCTATGGGGATCATCTAGTGTTTTTCCCTCAGAGTGATGCTGATGATTATTATGACGTCTATTCGAAAATTATTTTCCTTGAAAAATATATATATAGGCTGACCATATTTCCTCGAGAGAAATACGGGACATTGCGTTTCCAAATACGGGAAAATACGGGACATCGCCAATTTTCGCCAAAAACAACGCTAAAACCAAACAAAGTTGCCAAATATTGTTGAAATTACGGAAAAATCACAATGGCGGGAAATGGTGCAAATTGCAGTGAATTACAATGTATTCCACGAAAGACAAATTTTCAAGGCAAATGTGGGAGATTAATATTCTCATATATAGTTGTAATTGTCGATAAATAATTTATGAGTTGAAAAATAATGTCAATCTTTGACTGCAATAAAGAATAAAAATTCAAGTTGGCTTCGCGTAAAATACGGGAAAAACCGGGACACTTTTGCCAAAAAGTCGGGACGGCCAAAAAAACAGAAAATACCGGGACTGTCCCGGGAAATACGGGACGTATGGTCACCCTATATATATATGAATATAAAAACAAGTAAATGAGAAAATGTTTTTTTTTTGATAAATTTTAATTCACTTCAGGAGTTTATTATGAATTTTTCTCCCCCAAGCTTGTGGAGGGGGGGGGGGGAAGAGTTTGTCCCGAACAGATATTTAAGAGCAGTTTTTGACATTTTTGCGCTATAGTTGGCAATTTCCCTGTAATTCGGTGATAATTAGCGATGTCCCGTATTTCCCCGTTTCGGCAAACCGAATATACCGTATTTTGCTGGATGAAATATGGCCAGTTTATTTAAGCTGTAGAATCTTCTACTCTAGAAGATTTTTTTACCTGTTGGCAACACTGCTCATCGCCCGCCCTGCCTTTCCTGCTTCCGATTCCGTGGTTTTACGTTGATTTCAACACATACTGGCTTCTCATTGAACATCCGTGGAGTGAAGTGAAAGTCATCATCGATCGACCAACGTGTCTGTTGTTGGTGTTGGGAAGGTTGCGAGCTTCGTATATTTAGAGGTAAGCCATTTCCATTCCTTCTAAAGAGAACGTCACTGTTAATTACTCTTCCTTTAAAAACAAACTTCAATGCATTGGATCGTAACGTGCTGCCATCTGTTACTGAAAACATATACTCAAATGTTTTCATAATCAAAGCTGTATTAAGAAATGTTTAATACAGTTTCGTAATCAATAGAAAAAAAAAAAAAGATTGTTCCTTAAATTGTTTCTTTCATCATGGCCTGCACTAGGGGGGGCTGATAGGGCGCCCAGGCCGATATTTCTTTTTTTTTTAACACTCAGTGGTTCTTAACCGAGGGTGACCGGAGAGAATTCGGGAGTGCGAGATAGAAACGAAGGACTTACGTGTTCGATGATTATTCGGGAAAAATTGAATTTTTCGATTGTTGAAGAACATAAAATTATACAGATATGTTTGACACATTCAACTTGTGATTGTAGAAAAATGAAATGAAATTCACGTGGAAAAGGTTTGTTTTTCTATTAGCGTTCGTACTTTTGTTTTACATTTCCATTTTAAACCATTAATACCCAAAATATTTCGCCGTTCATTAACATTATTGTACCTCGTGTTATTAGCGTGCTGCGCTTAGGTTGGATATTGTCTCTAGCATAGGGTGACCATATTTCCTCGAGAGAAATACGGGAAATTGGCATTCCAAATACGGAACATCGCCAATTATCGCCAAAAATGACGCCAAATCCGAACAAAGTTGCCAAATATTGTTGAAATTACGGGATAATCCCAATAATGGGAAATGAAGTATTACTGCTAATTGCAGTGGATTAAAATTAATTCCACGAAAAGCAAAACGTTCTTCAAGACAAATGTGGGTGATTAATATTCTCATTTATAGTTGTAATTCTCACAATATAATTCATGAGTTGAAAAATAATTTCAATCTTTGATTTCAATAAAGAATAAAAATTCAAGTAGACTTCGTGTGAAATACGAGAAGAACCGGGACACTTTTGCCAAAAAGTCGGGACGTCCAAAAATAAAGAAAATACCGGGACTGTCCCGGGAAATACGGGATGTATGGTCACCCTACTCTAGCATGACATATCTCAGAAAATTTAATCTAGTGCCAAACAAACACGCGCAGCTCGTGAAGGAGGCTCGAAGGCGCGCTCCCTCCTGAAAATTTCAAGTCATTAATTTAGTCCTTCAAATGTATTTGGTGCTAATTTAATGCCATTGAATTTATTTTCAAATGAATTTGATAACTTCGAAAAGAAATATTTTGGTAAGGCTTCGTCATATGGTCAAGGTACGGCGGAGCCTTACATGGAGGAGTTCTCTGTTATTATTCTGTACCGCTGAGCTATAGAGCAGTGGTTCTCAACCTTTGGCGGCCCGGTATCATTTATTTTTGTGACTGGAAGGCCCGGTCAAACACACGACCAACGGAAAACAAATGGGAAAAAAGTAAACGGCCAATCACTCGCGGGCTTGTATGAATTATATCAGGACCCAGAGTACCGGGCCGCGGCCCGGCGGTTGAGAAACACTGCTATAGAGAAACTTTCCTTATAGCTCAGTATTCTTTCCTTAGGCGCTGTATTCTTTCCGACCTGCGCTGATACGAAATACACTTAGTACTGATAAATGCGAGAGAAGGGGAAAAGGGGATTGTTACAACACCTTCTAAAGCAGAAAGCCATAGGCGGTTGTAGACTTGGAAGTCTGGGCGGGGGGGGGGGGGGCACGATGATGATGTCAATTCATATATACATTTATGCATTAGATCAGTCGACTCTACCTCTGACGCTGGGCCCCCCCCCCCCGTATCTCCGCCCATGCAAAAAGCCTTTGCCCACAATATTTTCGATGCTGTGACGTCATCACGGTCCGGCCGATGTTAACGAGAAAGAGATTCTCTTCTCGGCATTCTCCCCCAACCGAAGTTGCTTGTGCCAGATAATCGCCATTATAACAGCAGTTCGTAACGAACACACGTGGTCGCCGATTGTTAATTCAGAGATATTTTTCCTGAAGTATGCCTGACAAGTGATGTGTTCTACCATATTGTAGAGAAAATTACCTGTCAGGACCGAAAGTATCTATATTTTATTTTCCGAAATGTGAACATCTGAAGAGGAAGTGGTTAAATGCCATCCAAAGAAAGGACTTCGTACCCAATGATCGCAGTAGTGTAAGTGCTCATTCCGTAACAAATGATATTGTTTTATTAGGAAAAATTAAAAAACGAAATGAAATGTGCGTGCGAAAAAATTAACTCCAATTAGCTATGTCAACACTGGTGCGTGTTTTCTGCGTCATTGCGCTTTCCACTGGCACACCTGTCATCAAGCGTGACTCAATTTTGTTGAAAGGCCGCCATTTTTTAAGAGGCATTCCTTTTCCTTCTGCTCCATCAGGTGTGGATTTTCTTTCAATTTCCTTTTCTTGAACATTCAGTGTTGTTTTCGTAAGTTTTTCTCCATGTTTATATGATGCCATCCAAAAAAAAAACTGATACTTTTGAAGACTGTTCAGGTCACGTAGCGCATTACGTGGTATTATTGAAGGTAAATTTAAATTAACGGTAATTATAATTGCAAAATTATAAATTAAATGGTTGTCATGAAAATTATGTTTTTGGTAGAATTTCATATTAAAATGCTGGTCGATTTCTTTTTCATGGTTTTGCGAAGAGCTCGCGTTACGGAGGTTTGCTGTGTAATTATAAAATATTTCACGAGCTCTTCGCGTTGCCACCTCAATGCATGGGGCAATCCAGACACGGTGTGAGAACTTTAACCAGATGTGTTGGAGGGCTATTTATGGTAATAAGATCTAATGGTATATGATTTTTCAAAATATGTAAAGTTGGTAGGCCCTCCAATATCACTTTCATCGGAGGTCCACGGTGCTGTTGAAACACGATTCCACGTTTTTCCAAACATTTCGTGGAGGCACACGAATAATACTTAGTCAACTGTTGGAGGATCACCCTTACCGGATGCAAGACCCCTTTACCAGTGCTTGTTTCTTGCATGGACAAACGGGTCTGTTATTTGCGTATCTTTTCTTTGACTTGTGTACGTCAGCACCACCTATCAGCTGTTTTTTGAGTTTTTTTTTTCCTGTCCTTTCCCGTGACCTAGTAATGCCAATCATGCAAATCGTTTTTTTATTTCGGTTATTTTTCCGGTTTTTATGATTTTTTTAAAAGTTTCTACGGACTTTTTTCCCCACCCTGTAATAAAGGTAGCGACAAACTCAGGGGCGTAGCCAGAAATTTCGTTCGGGGGGCGACCACTTTCATTTTGGGGGGGGGGGGGACCAAAGTGACAGAACAATAGATTTGGCCATCTTTTTCCCTTTTTTCGGTCATTTTCTCACATTTCGGGAGGGGGGGGGGAACCAGACCCCCAATTCCAATTTCCCCCCCCCCCCGCCCGCCCTCGCTACGCCCTTGGACAAACTGTTTGAAGCATTTGAAATAGAAGAGACCGTTTATAGGCCATTAGAGAAGTTTACTTCTGGGAACTAACTTACAAACACTCGTGTGTTATTCCAGTTTTTATTCTGACTGTATGCAATGCAACGCACGTCCCCTCCTCCTCGCGGACTCCTTCGAATTCTGTATGTACTGGATCAGGAGCGAACGCAGGATCGAAGTTCGGGGGGGGAAGGCAGGAGAAATTTCTTCCAAGAAAAATTCGCATTACCAACCTTCAAAAATTATTTAAATAACGAGAAATCGATTAATATACTATAGCATAGAAAAAGTATCTTCTTTCGATGTGTTTCAATTTATACCTTACCAGAATAAATTCTCTCTCCTCCCCGAAACAAACGCAAAATACAGTAGACTCTCACAAATCCGGCACATATCAGACCAAGTTGTGCGGAAGAATTACTGGAAGTTAATTGAAAAGCCAATTTATAAATAAGGGGCCGTTCAAGTATTACGTAAGCAAATTTTTAGCCATATTTGACCCCCCCCCCCTTATCAGCAAACGTCAGCAAAACTCTGATACCCCCCCCCCCCAATATCAGCAAAATTTCGTCATCAGCTCTGCACCTCTGAATCCTAACGCATATTGATGGGATCTGAGACGTACGCGGGGGAGGGGAAGGGGCGGGGGGGAGACGATCAAAAATTTCAATTTTCAAAATTTAATGCAAAAAATATTTTTTTTAAATTGAAATTTCGGGAGAAAATACCTTTATATGTTATTGTAATCAATTTCTGTTGATTTCAATGTTATTTGAAGGCTGTGGACTCAAAATTTATCTTTAATAAATTCATTGCGACCCATCCTCTAAGCCATATATTGATGAATTGCATAAAGACCCTTGGCCCGGGGAGCAAATATGGCCCTGGAGGTTATCGGATGCGACCTGCCCTCCTCAAACCTAATTTTGTAAAAATGAAATAAGCGGCACATTTTTACAGATCGCTTAAGTGTCTCGTGGTACAATTCCAGAACATTTAAGCTGCCCGTGGCACATTTTCGGATCACTTAAATGACCCGGGACACAGTTCCAGAACACTTAAGCGATCCGTGACACATTTAGAGATCCCTTGAGTGGCATGTGACGTAGTTTTAGAGCACTTAAGTGGCCCCCAGTGTGGTTCTACATCACTCAAGTTAACCGCGGTGCATTCTTAGATTATTTAAGTGATCCGCGGCGTATAATTACGGATCATTCGAGTGATGCGTGGCACAGTTCCAGAGCACTTAAGCGGCCCGGACACATTTCCCGATCACTTGGATCCGCGAAACATTTATAGATCACTAAAGTGGTTCCGTAGGGCAGTGGTTCTCAACCAGGGGCCCCCCAGGATATTCCAGGGGAGCCATGGAGGAAAAAAATCGCAAAAGGGGAGTCACGGCTGCTGATAAGGGGGTCGTGAAGAAATTTATTAAAAGAATGACCAAAAACATTTAATTTCAAACAAAATGCATAGAATATTTTTTTCGCAATTTTTTCCCTTAACCCTATTAGTATTAAGTTTTCCTATTAGTATGAAGATTTGATTGATTTTTGATTGGTTGGCAGGATATTCCAACACCAAGCTAAGGATCTGAGTAGTTGAAAGATGAAATTTAGCACTTGAAGTATCAAAAATTTTAAGAGTTTCACGAAAACAATCACAATGATTTTTTTAGGGCTCTGATTTTTTTTACCTAAAGATGAAACATCGTTGCTGTTAAGTTATTAGCATCTAAGTTTCTTCTTTAGGTCATAAAAATCAGATTCTTAGTCATAAGCTTGTGTTATCAATAATTATAAGGTTTGGAGATGGATGTATTTATATATACAGTGTCACTTTATTGACAGTAACATTTATTTGAAGACAACCAACCAAAAGAACAACGTTAAATGCGGATAAAACGGTTTTGTTGGCATCAGGAGAGACAGGACAACAACTTTGTAATTGGGTTTTTGAGCACACGGGTGTACGTATAAAAAGTTAACATTTTTATTTTAATAACTATACAACCGCCTCGCAACATGAATGGCATATCTGAGTACTACACGTTATTTGGATAATTTTTCTAATTGAAAATATTCCTGTAGGGTGAACGCGGTTTGCCAGTGAAATACCATACGTCTTGTTACCTCTGCACGCTGTACATTACATGTAGTAGTGTCTGTTATGTGAAATATTGTGTAAGCCAAAAACTAATTAATAATGGTCGCAAGAGGGCCACAGGAATGAGAAATGGTTGAAAGGGTGCCATGGGAAAAAAAAGGTTGTGAACCACTGCTTTAGGGCACTTATCAATAGCGGGGGAGGATGTTACTTCAAGTGCCCATAAACGATCGAAAGGATTTCGAATCTCATTTTTGGCGCACCGAGTAAGAGGCCATTAATAATATTTCATATTTTCATAAAGGGTGGTTGATGACGTAAGCATCACGTAATACTTGAATGAACCCTAATGTAATCAGTGCCGTAACTAGCCATTCCTGTGCCTTGTGCAAGTATTTGCCTTTTAGGCCCATTCTTGGGGACCAAAATGGGCCATTCTGGCCTCCCCCCCCCCAAGTGGGACCTATGCGGGTGCACATGTTGCACCTGCCTAGTTACGGCAATGATTGTAATCTAAAATTCTGCGCACAGACGCGCAGTGATATGTTTTCCTCTTTTAAGGCCCCTTTCACACGGAGCGGATGTGGGTCCCGAAGAAGTTAACAATTGGTATATGCGGAGCCTTTCATACGAGGCGAAATTCGCCCGCAACTTCGAAGTGTTCAAAGCGGGTCCGAATGTCGTCCGCGTGTGTCAAAACCTAAGTGCGGGCTCCGCATCCGCACGTACAAGTTTTGCGTATTTGGTTATTCGGAGCTATTCACACGATGCGAAGCGAATATTCGTCCGCATCTTTGGATACATTTTTAAAGATGATTTTGCACGGAATTTTTTTAATTATTTGCCATAAATACCCTTAAAAACACCATATGAAAGTCCCTGTTCATCAATAGGATGTGCCCACATACGTCTATACCTTCTCTCTGAGATGAAGGAGATATAGCAACTTTAACTGCCTTTTGTCCATACTTTACAATTTTTGTACAATAAAACTTGTCAAAAACGGCCACTGACGGGACCAAAATTATAAGCCGTTCTGGAATTCATTGCGAATATTTTAATTGACTACATACTTTAATAACTTTTAAATTTAATTTAAAAAAATTTGATTCTTTTCCATTTAAATATTTAAAATTATTTAAAAAATATGACTTAAAACGTTTGACTCGATCTTCAAAAGCTTTTTGAGAAAAAAATAACAGATCCAGACTTCTGGTTCACCATTCGTCTTTCATTGATGAAGATTATAATTGCAATATTTTATAAGTCATACTACCATAAGCCATGAACTATTTATCAATATGTTGACTTCATTATTTCCCATTGCCAGGTACTTGAACATCTGGCGGATCAATTTCCTCGAGGAAAAGAAGAGAACGTAGAAAAATCCACAACCATTTCAAAATAAATAAGGCACACCGCGAGAACTTCATCAGAAATAGCAGGCTACAATTATAATTGAAGAAACAGAGAGTAAAGTTTACATCTTCTTCCAAATCACCTCATAATTTCAAATCAAAAAAAAATCGTAAGATGGACGGCTTGTCTTCAATGCTGATACAAAATGTAGATGGAGCTTATGATAGTGATTCCAGTGATGTCTCGTTCATGACAACATGGATTTCATCAGAAGAAGAATCGTCTGCTGAAGAACAAAAAACGAAAGATACGCGCTGCGATTTGATTTCTTGTTGGATCCATACTAATGAAAAACCGAATGAACAGGATCTACGCTGCGACAACGTTCTCCCGCAATCCCATTCAGAGGGACATACTTTAGATAAAATAAGTAAAAATGATGACTCAAGGCAAAAGTCTGCATCTTCATCCATACAAAGCCATAGCACACGGAACGAACAGCAAAAACAACATCATGAAAGAGATGTTTGCTTGCTCCACATGGTTGACTTTAATCTGAATCACAATGGTCAAGATACATTCGTGTGTGTAGTTTGCAATGAAAAATTTTCGTCGCCTACTATATTCAAGCACCACAACATCGTTCATTCTGAAAAAGAACAATCCGAAAGTAATAATTTCTGTGAAATATTTTCATACCTTTCGGATTTCAAACTGCAAAAATATATCCATTTTGAAAAAAAGCCTCAAAAAACGGATTCGGGCATCCCCGCAAAGATGCCATCAATGAAGAAAGCGGAAAAAGCCCACTATGATGAAACGCTATATAAGCGTGATGTGTTAGATGTAAAATTAACCGAACTCGCTGCACACAATACACATAAAACGGTTCACGCAAGGCAGAGACAATATGAGTGCGATGGTCGTGTCAAAAATTTTTCGGAAGGCTCTTCCTTGGGTACCACAAAAGAAGTCCATATTGGCGAGACACCATATGAAAGCGATGTTTTTGATAAAAAGTTTTCGCAATTGTCTCATTTACAAAGACACAAAAGAGTCCACAGTAGGAAGAAACCGTATGAGTGTGATGTTTGTGGTAAAAAGTTTACAGATAGCTCTTCCTTTAATAAACACGAAAAGGTCCACACTGCAGACAAACCGTATGAGTGTGATGTTTGCGGTACAAAGTTTTCAGACCGCTATTCCTTTGAAAAACACAAAAAGGTCCATACTGGAAAGAAACCGTATGAGTGTGATGTTTGTGGTAAAAAGTTTACAGATAGCTCTTCCTTTAATAAACACGAAAAGGTCCACACTGCAGACAAACCGTATGAGTGTGATGTTTGCGGTAGAAAGTTTTCAGACCGCTATTCCTTTGAGAAACACAAAAAGGTCCATACTGGAAAGAAACCGTATGAGTGTGATGTTTGTGGTAAAAAGTATTCGCAGTTGTCTCATTTACAAAGACACAAGAGAGTTCACACTGGAGAGAAACCGTATGAATGTGATGTTTGTGGTAAAATGTTTTCGCGATTGCCTCACTTACAAACGCACAAAAGAGTCCACACTGGAGAGAAACCGTATGAATGTGATGTTTGTGGTAAAAAGTATTCGCAGTTGTCTCATTTACGAACACACAAGAGAGTTCACACTGGAGAGAAACCGTATGAATGTGTTGTTTGTGGTAAAAAGTATTCGCAGTTGTCTCATTTACAAAGACACAAGAGAGTTCACACTGGAGAGAAACCGTATGAATGTGATGTTTGTGGTAAAAAGTATTCGCAGTTGTCTTATTTACGAACACACAAGAGAGTTCACACTGGAGAGAAACCGTATGAATGTGATGTTTGTGGTAAAAAGTATTCGCAGTTGTCTTATTTACGAACACACAAGAGAGTTCACACTGGAGAGAAACCGTATGAATGTGATGTTTGTGGTAAAATGTTTTCACGATTGTCTCACTTACGAACACACAAGAGAGTTCACACTGGAGAGAAACCGTATGAATGTCATGTTTGTGGTAAAAAGTATTCGCAGTTGTCTCATTTACAAAGACACAAGAGAGTTCACACTGGAGAGAAACCGTATGAATGTGATGTTTGTGGTAAAATGTTTTCGCGATTGCCTCACTTACAAACGCACAAAAGAGTCCACACTGGAGAGAAACCGTATGAATGTGATGTTTGTGGTAAAAAGTATTCGCAGTCGACTCATTTACGAACACACAAGAGAGTTCACACTGGAGGGAAACCGTATGAATGTGATGTTTGTGGTAAAATGTTTTCGCGATTGCCTCACTTACAAACGCACAAAACAGTCCACGCAGAGGATATACCGAATGAGTGCGATGATTTTGGTAAAAACATTTCTAAAAACTCTTAGTTGAGTAGACACGGAAAGATCCACAGTGGATAGAAACAGCATCAGTACGATCTCTGTTGCATAAGGTTTTCACAAGTCTCTGGCTTTGATATACACAGAAGAATCCTCACAGGAGAGAAACTGTCAGTGCGATCGTTCTGATAAAAGTAGGCTGATCATGTTTGGTCGAGAAAAATCCTTGAAATATTGGCCTTCAAAATACGGGACATTGCCAATTGTCACCAAAAATGATGCCAAAAGTAAGGAAAGTTGCCAACTCGTGCTAAAATCGCATTTAAGTCGCCATTCGAGAAAAATGAAGTGCCACTTCAAATTGTAGTGAATTAAAAAAATTGACAAATATGTGAAATGAATTTTATTATTTGTATTCGTAATTATCCTAATGTAATTTCTGGGCTGGGAAGATGATTTTGATCGTTGATTTGAAGACTGTAAGTTAAGTTGACGTCGTTGAATATACGTGAAAAACCAAGGCATTTTTGCAAAAAAAAGTCGAAACAGCTAAACAAAAACTTGAAAAACCGGGACCGTCTCAGCAAAAATGGGATGTACCCTAGGTGAAAGGTTCTTACAAGTCCGGCTTGAATATGCACAAAATGATCCACACTGGAGAGAAACTGTATCAGTGAAATGTTGGTGATGAAAATTTCTTTCGAGAGTCTGTGATCTCCACATACACAGAAGGACCTACAGAATCTCTCATTTTCTCCAGACATTCAATGTCTTCTCCCCTATCCTCCGTATATTCCTGACTTTCTCAATATTCCTTACACAGGAACTGCAATGGAAACAGGCCTCGACTAAATCCATGTCGATAGACTAGGGTAGGTAGCCTAGAAATACTAGCGGGCTCATAAATAAGAGTGGCAACCCTTTTGAGTCCACTTATGGATGGTTACAGTGTCTCCCCACAGAGAGCAACAGGTCTACAACGGTATAATTATTCAATCATTACACGGATCGTACGATCCCTTAGGTTAATATTGGAATGTAATATGTGTTTATGTATTTGTGTTCTGTATTTGTCTTGACGTGTTAATGAAATTTCATTTGCAAAATATATGGCAGATGGCAGCACTTTTACAAGCATTACACAGAAACAAACTTCACGTAATGTTCGCAACAAATACACGCATAATTCATAGCAAGGCCAGGGTCTTATTCGACAAACTGTTACATCACTTCATTGAGAGACAGCGGCGGGCCACATGATCTGGTTAGGAGGTGATGGCAGACGATGCCTCGAAAATCATGAAAAAAATCGTTAAACACTCACTTACTTCAACAAGGCGACAATATCTATTCGCCCCGTCCACGACCCAACATTAAATACGGAAAATGATATATCGAAAACTTTTTTTTAAAGAAAAAATTATTTAAAATAGCTTATGCATTACAACAGCGCATGCGTTGCCATCGTATCCGCCATCACCGAGCACTGTGACATCAGCATTATCGCTTGATGAGCCTGCCCGTGTCTTTAGACGCTATTATAGGTTAGGAGGAAGTGCGTGCGTCGTCATAACTACCGAATAGGGAGGAAGAGGGGTTTTTTTTTTTTTTAATTGTATCAAATTAATTAATTTATTAATTTTTTGTACTTCCGAACAAAAAACGATAATTCAAATCTGATGAAAGAACTGATAATCAGATAGTATTACTTTCAATTAGTCAAAATTTTCATTATTATTATACAAATACAACGCCACAACAGGCAAATTGCCCAACGAGGTGGCTGACTTAAGAACATCATGGATCCCCGAGCCATTTTTTGGAGGCCCTACCTACTACACCACACATGTGGCCCGCCCACACCCCCCCCCCGGAACCCCCCAACGAATCGGTACATGCGGGAATGTGCGTGTACGTGTAGTGAAACCTGACGTGAAGTTTTGTTGTTTCTCAGTAATGCTTGTTATGTGTAGTGCTGCCATCTGCCACTAGTTTTTCTAACTATGAATGAAGTGTTATGATTGAATGATTTATTGTTGTAGGACTGTTGCTCTCTGTGGCGAGACTTTTTAACGGGGAGATCGGCTCGCATTTGCGCCTTGAAGTTGGGAACCACAGAAAACCAACTTCAGCCGACCAAAAACCAACTTCAGCCGACCAAAGAATATAAGTTATTTCTTAAATCAATTTCCAATGTCCATTTCGTTGGTTCATTTTTTTTTTTTTTTTTTTGTGGGACTCCCCTTGCGGGTGGAATTTTGAAAACCCCTTCTTAGTCAGTCCTTACGTCATGAAGTGAAATTATTCACAGAATTCGGTATTTATATCTTCAGCGGTTTCAACTCGAAGTGATTACTCTATTACGTTTGAATCCCCCTTTTCAACCCCGTAGGGGTCGAATTTCGAAAAACCCCCTTCTTAGTGAGTTTTTACGTCATGAAGTAAACTATCGACCAAATTGATATTTGTAACTTCAGCGGTTTTGGCACCGTGAAGATGAATCATTCAATCGGTCAGTCACGACATTTTATTTTATATACAGGGTGTCCTACCAAGACCACTCAAACTCTGCGCAGCCAGATTCCTCGATTAAATGCCATACATAAAAAATACCAAAACAACTGTACCTGCACGACCCAATTTTCGAGAAAAATGCGAAAGAAAAGTATGACGTCATATCCGGTGCAAGGGAAAAAACAACTTTATTGGAAACATGAACATCGGTATTTGCATATGTTTACATAGGAAGATGTTCAAAATATCCATCGCACATATCGAGGCATGCATGCGCGCGCCGTGGAATGATGTGGAAAGTTTTTCTTTTCTTGCACCGGATATGACGTCATACTTTTCTTTCGAATTTTCCTCAAAAACTATGGGTCGTACAGGTACCGTTCTTTGGGCATTTTATACATTCCAAGCGAGGAATCTGACTGTGCATAGTTAGGGCGGTCTTGATGGGAGAACCTGTATATAAAGGTAGAGACTAGCCGGGGGGGTCGGAAGTGTTTCGAACCTGTGGGTGCCCGTCTTGAGATTCATGTAGGAAATTTCGATTTTTGAATCAATTCTGTGGGTGCTCGAGCCCGTTCTACAAACTTCCGTGGGTGCTCGAGCACCCCCGGCTCCGACGCCACTGGAGACTAGCCAAGACGGGATTTCAGGAATTGCAACTCCCAGGGGTGGGGGTCATGAGGGATTTAAATCAGCGCAAAGCAATTTTCAGATCACCAAATCCACACGAGCGAAGCCGCGGGTAACACAGCTAGTTCTATATAAATAGATAATACCGACCGAATTTCATATTTATAGCTTCTAGCGGTTTGGGCTCAACGAAGATTGTCCCATATAACTTTTGAACACCACCCCTTCCTCCATGGCCCCCTTACAGTATCCATTTGATTAAAATCCATCGTTAGTGAGTTTTTACGTTACAAAATAAAATTAATGCCCAAATTTGATAGTTCGGCGATTTCAGCTCAGCAATTATTGTCCCATATAACCTTTGGGGCCCCCTCCATGACCGATTTCGGGGACAAATTTCGGAAAAAACCTTCTTGTTGAATCTTTGTCATCAAATAAAACTTTTGACCAAATTTCATAAATACAGATAGCGCTCCAGCGGTTTTGGCTCGGTATGATTTCTCTGTTTAACTTTGAACCTCCCTTAGGGTTCGAATTTTTAAATAACCTCTTCTTAGTGAGTCTTTACGTCATGAAGCAAAACTTTTGATCCAGTTTCATGAATAGCTATCGTGGTTTTGGCTCGTCGTGATTTCTCTGTATAACCTTTTAACCCCCTTATGACCCCTTCAGGGGTCGAACTTTGGAAAAACGTCTGCTCAGTGAGTCTTGACGTCGTGAAATAAAACTACTGACCAAATTTCATACATTTCTCTAGCGGTTTCGGCTCGGCATGATTTCTCTGTATAACATTTGAACCCCTTTATGACCCCCCTCATTGTTCGAATTTCGAGAAACCCCTTCTTAGTGAGTCGTTACGTCATTAAACCTCACCAAATTTTATTTATTTTCATCATACTCACCAAATTTTATAAATGTTGCTCTAGCGATTTCGGATCGGCATGATTTCTCTGTATAAACTTTGAACCCCCCACTATGACCCCCACCCCCAGGGGCCGAATTTCGAAAAACCCCTTCATGGTTTGTCTTTACGTCATAAAGTAAAACTTCTGAACAAATTTCATGACTATAGTTTCAGCGGTTTTTGTCCGGCATGATTTCTACATGTTACCCTCGAACGCCCCCCCCCCTTTTTTGACTCCCTTGGAGATCGAATTTCGAAAAACATCTTCTCTGGTTTTTTTACGTCATGAAATGACACTTCTAAACGAATTTCATGATTATAGCTTCAGTGGTTGTTTAGGTTCGGGATGATTTCAATATGCTACCTTTGAACCCATTTTTAGCGGTCGAATTTCAAAAAAACCTTTTCTAGGTGAGTCTTTACGTCATAAAACAAAACTATTCACCAAATTTGGTATTTATAGCTTAGTGGTTCCGGCCCGGTGATGATGAATCAGTCAGTCAGAACATGTTACTATACACAGGGTGTTCTGTTAAAGGACCAACACACTCAGAAGGTTGTTAGTGGACACCAAGAGGAACAAAAATTGCAATAGAACGTGGTGTCGTAAACCACGTTGAAAGGGTTAAAATCGCGAAAAACGCATGCAGGCTTCGGCGTCACGCTGGAACGACAAAAAGTACAATAAATAACTACAAAAACGTTTATTTTATTAATTATTACAAGAGTTGTTGGAAGCGGCGGCCGCTGACGCCATTGCACAGCGTACAATGGCGTACGTAAAAACGATTCCCGGACGCGCTCGAAGATACCATGCTGTTGATGTCGTCCGCAGCACGTGATCCTACCCCAGCTCATGCGTTTTGCGACTCTGCTTACGTCAGGTATGGTTAGCGAACCCACGAACGCATTCAGTGGTCAACTGACATCCACCTTTCGTCTGCTCTGGACTCAGGGCCTGCATGCGATTTTCACCCTCTCAACGTGGTTTGTGTTAGTAACGATCCTCCCTCTTCGTGGTCGAGTAACTGAACACGTACTCATTGATGAGTCGTCTTTCAAAACAATAATCATATTTATTTTGATTAAGGAGGATAGAGAAAAGTGCTACACAACGAGCACATCACACCTTACAACAGCACACTCATCATAATAATAATCAGGAAAAAAGACCCCAGGGGGAGCGTTTCTCTTTTCTTCTCTCTGTGGCTCCCGCGCTATATTTTTCAGGGTAGTTTTTCCCTCTTTTGCTTCTTCGTTTAGCAGCTTCCCTGACGATTCGTCCCGGAACCTTACTCGTCCCCCCTTGGGAGCTCATTGTCTATCTTTTTTTTCAAGACAACTGAGCTTACCACATTTAGGAAAAGAAATGAACAAAGAAAAACATGTTCAAGCACACATACAAAAAAAAAATCACAAAATCAACAATTACCATCGTGGGATCAATGAAAATACCATACTGAATACACATTAGTAATACATATGCACTGAAATGCATTCACATTTACAAACATTTTCCGTGTACTTTCCTAATATATACATTCCCCGACTGCTGAACACGTCTAAAAATTCTTTCGGTTTCGAATAATTGCCGTTGCTGTGAACTTCCAGCTTATTAGATAACCCCATTACGTGGTTCTGAATGTCCTGGACTGATTTCATTTTTATGTGAACAGGAGCGTAGTCCACATCTCCAAATTCTACGTCCTGATCAAATATCAGTCCCACGTGTTGTACTCTGGCAATGTATGGCCTCTGCTTGACTTGGGTTCTAAGGGTCCAATGTAGTCAACGCAGCAGACCTCGAATGGGTTTTCGGGTCTCACGATTGGTTGGATGGGTAGGCGATCTCTATACGTGACGGTGCGTCTGACTTGGCATTCTCGACGACTCCTACGAAACTTCTGAACATCCTTTTTGATGGTAGGCCAGTACGACGAATACTTCATGCGTTGTTTCGTTTTGCGCTCCCCTAGATGTGCTGCCAAAGGTATTTCATGGGCCATCCGAAGCGTTTCCATTCGTTTGCAGGTGGGAACGACAACCTGTACGATATTTTCGCCGTTTACGTTCTCGGAGTGAGTGAGAACACCATTCCTTACGCCATAAGGTCTTTGGCCCAGACGTACGAAGTCCCAGCCCTTCTCGAGATCGCCATCTCCAATTAGCAAACCGATAAAGTCCTTGTCTCCTTTATCGGGGACTTGTGATGCATCAGGGATGCAGTTCCCTCCTTCCACGTTCGAATCCAGGAGTTGTACGACCGACATCGTTGAGTCTCCGGTATGCCGAATGGACCCAGTGAGCTGCACACTTTCCGACAGCGCCTCGTACGCAGTTGAGCATATTAACATGTCGTTAACAAGTTTCTTCGACACGGCACAAGTTACAGGAATGTCGCTGTGCATACCATCATCGATTCTCATCGGGATAACTTTCAGTGCCGCTACCTCAGTTTCCCCGAACGCAGATATTATTCGTATAGTGCCTTCTCCGTCGCAGTTCGAAGGCACCAAATCCTCTCTCAGAACTGATATCTGAGCTCCATTATCAATAATCGCTTTAAATTTTTTCGTTCCGCATTTGATGGGTGCAATTTTAAGTTCATCGATTTTCCCCGTGACCTTCGCAGAAGACACAGGAACCGAAACCTTCACCGTCAAAATATTCGAGGCTTCACTTGGTTCCACCGTCATTAATTGACTCTGTGCATTCACAATGGCATGCCCTTTCGCATTATTGTTGCAAACCCTCGATATGTGCCCAACCGAGCCACAAGAATAGCAAGTTGGCTTCACAAAGGTTTTACGCGTTTCGGTTTTGAGTCCTGGCCTGGAATTCGGTGCTTTAGGAGGAAAACTTCTACTGTTACCATATTTGCCAGCTTCATCTTTCACGTTATCATTGCCCGAGCCCACCTTCCTGAAGTTTGACCGCACACTTTCGTATTCATCTAGCTTGTCAGCTAGGATAGACGGAGATATGAAAGAGGCCCATTCGTCCACGAAATGGCCACGTATATCGCCGGGAACGCGTCGTTTTAGTTGGTCAGTAATGACAAGGCTCTTCAGTGTCTCGAAGTCACCAACGTCCAGACCCCGGATCCACTCTTCGAAGAAATTCGATATTTCGAAGACAAATTCTCGCCATGATTTCGCCGGGTTGCGTTGATGTTTGGTGAATTTTTGCCGGAAATGTTCCGCACTTAATTTGAATTTCCTAAGGAGGATCTCCTTAATGTACTCATAATCATCAAACTTCTCTTCCGATTCTCGGGCGATTAATTGGGTTATATCTGACGGCAATAAGGTCAGCAAAGCTGACACCCAGTTTCTTTTGTCCACCCCGATTCTATTCGCCTGGCGTTCAAATATTATGAGAAATAAGGCGATGTCATCCTCCTTGGCGTCAAATTTTGGAACAAGCCTCGTCAGTTCCGTACTGAATGAGGTTAAATTCTGTCGTCCATTTGTGGACGCGTTCGTCCTTTCCATCTCCAAGCGGAGTTTTTCCATCCGAAAGAGGTGTTCTCGTTCTTCACGCATCCTCCCTTCAGCTAGGTCACGCTCTTCTCGTGCTTCCCTGTCTCCCTTGATGACAGCTAACTGCTCTCGGATGAACTCCTCGTCATAGCCGTCACATTTGAGGATGCTATTCCTCAAGTCCAATATGTTCGACCCGTCCTTGACCACCAGACCCAACTCCTCTGCCAAAACCACCAAATCACCCCTCCTTGCACGCCCGAGATATGCCATGTTGCTTGGTATATCGTTTTTTTTTCGCTTATAAATGTTCACACTTAATCTACGTGTATACGTCCACCGTCATATGTTAATGACTAATCATTCGTAAAAAAAAATATATACATATATAGATAGATATATGCTCAATAATACTGACGTATTTCAAACAAACCCAAAAAAAAAAAATAAATAAAATCGTACATTCAAAGATAATTGAAAAAAAAATTAGTATGTGCGATAATACTGCTGTTCAAAAAAAAAAAAATCACATTCTCAATAATAAACTGACGTTTCAAAAAAAAATATAATTTTCTGAGCGAATAATACTGACGTATCTTTTCAAAAAAAAAAAAAAAATCAGTACTCGCATAATTACCGCCGTTTCAACACACAACAGAGCAATGATGCTCTCACTTGATAAACAACAGAGCAATGATGCTCTCACTTGATAAACAAAAGGGCAATGATGCTCTCACTTGATAAACAAAAGGGCAATGATGCTATCACACTTGATAAACAACAGAGCAATGATGCTCTCACTTGATAAACAACAGAGCAATGATGCTCTCACTTGATAAACAAAAGGGCAATGATGCTATCACACTTGATAAACAACAGAGCAATGATGCTCTCACTTGATAAACAACAGAGCAATGATGCTCTCACTTGATAAACAAAAGGGCAATGATGCTATCACACTTGATAAACAACAGAGCAATGATGCTCTCACTTGATAAACAACAGAGCAATGATGCTCTCACTTGATAAACAAAAGGGCAATGATGCTATCACACTTGATAAACAACAGAGCAATGATGCTCTCACTTGATAAACAACAGAGCAATGATGCTCTCACTTGATAAACAAAAGGGCAATGATGCTATCACACTTGATAAACAACAGAGCAATGATGCTCTCACTTGATAAACAACAGAGCAATGATGCTCTCACTTGATAAACAACAGAGCAATGATGCTCTCACTTGATAAACAACAGAGCAATGATGCTCTCACTTGATAAACAACAGAGCAATGATGCTCTCACTTGATAAACAACAGAGCAATGATGCTCTCACTTGACACACAACAGGGCAATAATGCTCTCACGTATATCACTAGAACTGATGCTCGCCACACGAACCGCCGGAGCAATGATGCTCGTCAACTATGCCGCTGGAGCTGATGCTCGCTGAATACGCCACTGGAGCTGATGCTCGTCAACTATGCCGCTGGAGCTGATGCTCGCTGAATACACCACTGGAGCTGATGCTCGCTCAATGCGCCACTGGAGCTGATGCTCGCTCAATACGCCACTGGAGCTGATGCTCGCCACCTACGCTGCTGGAGCTGATGATCGCCACCTACGTCTCTGGAACAATAATGCTCGTCAACTATGCCGCTGGAGCTTATGCTCACTGAATACGCCACTGGAGCTGATGCTCGCTGAATACGTCGCTGGAGCTGATGCTCGCCACCTTACGCCTCTGGAGCAATGATGCTCGTCAACTATGCCACTGGAGCTGATGCTCGCTCAATACGCCACTGGAGCTGACGCTCGCCACCTACGCCTCTGGAGCAATGATGCTCGCTGAATACGCCACTGGAGCTGATGCTCGCCACCTACGCCTCTGGAGCAATGATGCTTGCCACCTACGCCTCTGGAGCAATGATGCTTGCCACCTACGCCTCTGGAGCAATGATGCTCGCTGAATACGCCACTGGAGCTGATGCTCGCCACCTACGCCTCTGGAGCAATGATGCTCGCTGAATACGCCACTGGAGCTGACGCTCGCCACCTACGCCTCTGGAGCTGCTGGTCGTTGAATACACCACTTGAACTGATGCTCGCTGAATATGCCATTGGAGCTGATGCTAGCTACATACGCCTCTGGAGCAAATGATGCTCTTCACCTTTCAACTGCAGAGCAATGGTGCCCTCAGGAACCACCCGTCATCAGCAGTCCATGCTTTCTCTTTCTCATAGCTTGACAATGGAGGAACGCTGTGGCCATTTTGCCCTTCTTCATAAGTGTTATTCTTCAAAATGTTCCCCCGATTTTTTTTTTCAGTTCTAAATCCTACCGACTGCGCCAGTAACGATCCTCCCTCTTCGTGGTCGAGTAACTGAACACGTACTCATTGATGAGTCGTCTTTCAAAACAATAATCATATTTATTTTGATTAAGGAGGATAGAGAAAAGTGCTACACAACGAGCACATCACACCTTACAACAGCACACTCATCATAATAATAATCAGGAAAAAAGACCCCAGGGGGAGCGTTTCTCTTTTCTTCTCTCTGTGGCTCCCGCGCTATATTTTTCAGGGTAGTTTTTCCCTCTTTTGCTTCTTCGTTTAGCAGCTTCCCTGACGATTCGTCCCGGAACCTTACTGTGTTCCATTCCAATTTTTGTTCCTCTTTATGCCTAATGACAACCCTCAGAGTTTGTCGGTCCATTGACAGAACACCCTGTAAGTATAGATGTAGGCCTACATCAATATACGCTGGACGGATTATGTAATAGTCCCATGGGCTGTTACATAAAGGGTAATATATATGTTCTTGTATAATGTATTCGTATTTTATGCGTATTTTGTTTTTCCGTGTGATGGGATGGTGTATATGTGTGTAATAAATTTCATATTAAAAAATAATTGGGACGATAAAAATTATTGAAATATCCCGTACAATACGGGTCATGCGTTCACTGTTTGTGTTTTCAAGTTTGTAGCCCGCGAGCGGCAGAAATGCCGCATATCTGGCCCGTGGTATGAAAATATTGTGCAACCCTGCATTAAATAATGGTTTTAGATAAGTTTTATTTAATGTGGTTTTCAGTTTCGCTTTTTCATCTTGCTCACAAAGAAAACATTAGTGGGGAGGGGGGAATCTAGGGTATCTAAACGTTATATACAGGGTGATTATAATTAAAGTTCGTTTTTGAAAAGGCTGTAAAAAAGAACCACTGGTCAGAATTACCTGAGATTTCACCCGAATAAGCAATGGCATTTTGTCTGGCAAAAGAAAAAAAAAGTGAAAAATTGGCCAATAGATGGCACTGTACTCGTCATAAGATGCAAATTACAGGACATGACATGCACATTGCCATTGTGATAAAAGGCGTTGAACAAGCAGTTCCTGTTATTCTCTGCGTCCGCGAAGGTCGTCATGACGTTGTCATTGGAGGATCGGGCTCTGCTTTTGAAACATTTTTACAAGAACGGTTACTGTGTGGAACATAGGACTTGGAAGTCTGGGGGGGGGGGGCGGTACGATGATGATGATGTCAATTCATCTATACATACTTGTATATGTGTCGGAAGTGAAATGAAGTGATGTATAATAATCGTATCGGGTGAAAGGCCATGGAGCCGAAGAGATACAAGGTTGTTGACTGTTGGACAGGAGAGATGTCGACGCTCTAGTTTAGGCGTCTATGTAAATAAATATGATTATGAGTTATTCTCGTTGGCTCTGGTGTATACTTAAATAGTGATATGTCTAAGAGGCCAAGCGAAGCAATATATACATTAGATCAGTCGACTCCACGTTTGACTCTGGGGGAGCAATGCCCCCCCCCCACGCTCCCCGTATCTCCGCCCATGGTGTGGAATCTGCATTAAAGAAATTACGGACATTAAAGGGTGTTAGAAGCGGCTCTGGTCCGATGTCTGCAAACGGTCTAAAGATGATTGCTAAATTCGAAGAGACGGGTTCGTTTGACGTGAAATTTGGCGGGGGGGGGGGGGAAGGAATTTCTTCGACTTCAGTGGAGCAAGTGGCTACAGCATTGCAGGAAGCGTCAAGCAGTGCTTTGGGAGCGTGCACTGCTCGGGGAATCGGTCGAACTTTAGACATGCCTGTCAGCACGGTTCGTAAGATTTTACGAAACCTGCAATGCTATCCATACAAAATTACGCATGTTCAAGAGTTGTTTCCTGCGGACCTGCCAATACGAGAAAATTTCGCCCTGCAATTTCTCGCTCGGATGGAAGTGGATCCTGCATGGCCATGGAACATTTTGTGGACAGACAAAGCCCATTTCCATCTCCAAGGTTCTGTCAATATACAAAATTGCAGGATATGGGCGAGCGAGAATACGTTCCAAATGCAACCATTGCCTCTTCATTCTCCAAAGGTCACTGTGTAGTGCGCGAGTTTACGGCAGCGTTTATCGTTGGCCTTTTCTTTTTTGAGGAGATAGGTCCTTCGGTTCCTGCAACCTGTACCGTCAGTAGGACACGGTATGAATCTCTTTTGCGCAACCAGCTCATTCCAGCACTGCAACAGCACGGATGTGTGGATAGCACAATTTTCATGCACGATGGCGCTCCACCACATATCGCAACGCCAGTGAAGCAACTGTTGAATTTCCATTTTGGCAATGACAGTGTTATCAGTCGCCTTGAAACCATGCCGGTTGAGCGGCTGGGCGACGGCTGGCCGTCAGGCAGTTGAATGCATTCTGTATGTTGTGCACTTAGTATACAGTCGCTTTTGTGGCCCGGGGTATTTGGAGGACACACACACACTCATACTTCCGGCACAACTCAATCGGTAGTAAATTGCCTATAGCGATAGACCGGAGTTGTGTTCGGTTTGAATGAATGAATGAATGACCTGAACTCTTGTGGCTTCTGGCTGTGGAGTCATCTAAAAAATGGTGTGTACAGTGGTCCGATTGCGAACTTGCCTGAGTTGAAAAACCGCATTACGCAACACATTCACAGCATCACTTCTGATATATTTCGATGTGTTGTGGCACATGCTGTTGCTGTTGTGCGCTTTCTACTCATAGGAGAAAACGGTGGAGAGCATATAGAACATTTCTTGAGTAGCAGCTAATTTACCACATCCTTTTCCTGATGGTTCCATCACTGTTTGCTTTTCTACGATTTTCTAACTGTCACTTCTTTTAATTTGCATCTTATGACGAGTACAGCGCCATCTATCGCTAAATTTTTGAGCTTTTGCCAGACAAAATTCCATTGCTTTATGTATATTCTGGTGAAATATCAGGTCATTCTGATCAATGATTCTTTTTTACAGCCTTTTCCAAAACGAATTATAATCGCCGTGTATATATACCGAATTCAAGGGCGTCCGTATAAGAAACATTGCTTGTGCATATATGAGTTAGTTATGTGGGGGACTTACCCCCCACACACAGAGACAAAGTTAATTGGAGGCTTAAGTACCGAGAATCCTCATACTCCGACGCTCCTATAGACATAGAATAAATTCATTGTTTGTGAATGGGTTACCTCACCATATGTACACCATGTTGCAGGATGCGCAATTTTTTAGTCCATGAGCCTGATTAGTGGTCTTCCTGCTGCTCGCCGGAAAGAAACTGGAATTTTCGGGGTGACCATATTACCCACATTTTATGGAATTTTTTTCTAAATGAAACTTCCCGTATTTTCAACGAAGCTACTGCGTAGGATGAGAGGACTAAGAGGCACATGCATATGCTAGCTGTTGCTGTATAACCATGTTATACATGATATTGCGAAAAAAATTCTTTGCGGATTCCACGTTGGGCCTTCTTTTCCTTCTATCTGTCGCAATAATTGCAAACGCATGACGGATTGTTTTTGCGCCTTGACAGAATTTTGTGTTGAGGTGTGCCATGAAAAATTGAATTCATTATTTATATACATGCCGAGATACTTGATTGTGCATGAAGGGCTTACTATTGAGCCTTCAGCTACTAAATACTTTTTCTACCGAAACACTTCGCGGTGGGCCGGAGGTTGTAAGCTCTTCCCACCATGTTGTACGCAAGATGCTCACTTGTCGATGAATTTTACATGATTTGCATTATTATTCGAATTTGCGATTTAAAAGTAAAAGAAGGTGACACAAAATGAACATTTGTATGAAAACGGGAAGAGACATCCGAACTATATTGGAGGGAGAGGAGAAGATTTGACCATTTCCCGTGAAAAAAAAATGGGGTGTATGGTCTTGGTTTTAAAATTTGGGAATGGTACTCACATCAATAAATTGTTTTTGTGCAAAAGGTTTACAACTTCTGTGTTAGCTGGGGGTATTATTTTGCGTCCTTAGTTTTGATTGTTTTTATTCTGATATTGGAAAGTTGAAATTTCACGGATTCATTTTTCTCTCGATTTTTAGCTAATTGTGAATGAATGTTGGGGATTTGTGGTTAATTTATTTTCCATATATTTGGCAATTCAAACTTTATTTCACTGATCCCCCCGTTATTTTTGGTAACGGGATTTAACGTGAAATAGCCCCGTTTGGTTCCCACATTTCAGAAAGCCTTGTCTTGAGGAAACTCGGCTTAACAGAGTGAATACAAACAAATGCATTGATTGATTTAGACTTTGTGATAATGATCTCTTTTTTTTTTCTTTTTCGCAGATAATTGAGGATTCCAGTCAAAATCTTCAGGATAAAATAGAAGAATCTTTACTAGCGGATAATGCGGAGAAACTTTTCGAAAAACATTGAAGTAAGAGAATCGTGCAAAATATAGCAGATTTGATTGTCTGCCCTTGGTTTGAAAACATTGAAGTGAAGGCAATGCCTGTTTTGTTTCAATTTGCACTGATCGCTACTAGGCTCTGATCTATATCCGCGATCGAGTCGCGTGAGTGTGACGTCTGTGACAAAGAATTTCCTCGAATCGGCAATTCAAAAAGAACAAAGATTAACACTGAGAAGCTAAATGAGTTTGACTTTTGTGATAAAGTGATTTTTAGAATTATACATTTAAATACACACATAACAGTCCACATACGAGGAAGGTCACACGAGTGTGACATCTGTGGTATAATGTTTTCTCGAAAAGTCGATTTGAAATCGCACAAAATAGTCCACGCGGGAGAGAAGTCACACGAGTGCAATATTTGCGGTAAAGCATTTTCTCGAATACTCTATTTGAAATCACACTGCAGGATTCATACGGGAGAGAAACCACACGAGTGTGAAGTCTGTGGTAAAAAGTTTTCCCAAACCAGCAATTTATGCAAACACAAACGAATCCACACTGGAGAAAAGGCACGTGAATGTGATATCTGTGGTAGCAAATTCTCTGACAGCAGCACCCTGAACCGACACAAAAGAGTTCATACTGGAGAGAGGCCATACGGGTGTGAAATTTGTGGTAAAACATTTACTGACAACAGCACTTTAAGGGGACACAAAAGAATCCATACTGCAGAGAAGCCGTACGAGTGTGAAATCTGTGGTAAAACATTTTCTGATCGCAGAACTTTCAACCGACACAAAAGAATTCATACAGGAGAGAAGCCACACGAGTGTGACATCTGTCATAAAGCTTTTTCTCAAATCGGACACCTAAACCAACATAAAATAGTCCACACGGGAGAGAAGCTTCATGTGTGTGACATCTGCGGTAAAAAATTTTCTGTCAGCAGTGGTCTGAACCGACACAAAAGAATCCACACTGGAGAAAAACCGCACGAGTGTGAAAGCTGTGGTAAAAAATTTTCTCAAATCGAGAAATTAAATCAACACAAAAGAGTCCACACCGGAGAGAAGCCTCACGAGTGTAAAATCTGTGGTAAAAAATTCTCCGACAGCAGCACTTTCAACCGACACAAAATGATCCACACTGGAGAAAAGCCCCACGAGTGTGAAATCTGTGGTAAAAAATTTTCTATCAGCAGCACTTTTAACCAACACAAAAGAGTCCACACTGGAGAGAAGCGACACGAGTGTCAAATCTGTGGCAAAAAGTTCTCCGACAGCAGCACTTTCAACCGCCACAAAAGAGTCCATACTGGAGAAAAGCCCCACGAGTGTGAAATCTGTGGTAAAAAGTTTTCGGTCAGCAGCAATTTCATCCGACACAAAACAATCCACTCCGGCGAGAAAGCGCACGTGTGTGAAATCTGTGGTAAAATGTTCTCCGACAGCAGCAATTTCAACCGACACAAAGTGATCCACACTGGGGAAAAGTCCCACTAGCGTGAAATCTGTAGTAAAACATTTTCCGACTGCAGCATTTTTAACCGACAAGAATGAGTCCATACAGGAAGAAAAAAACCATGCAAGTGAGACTTCAGAAGTGGAAAGTTTTCACGATTAGGTCATTTAAGAAAACACAAAACAGTCGACTTGGGGGATAAGACACACGAGTGTTGAATCTGTAGTGAAACTTTTCTTCGCAAAGCTGCAGTTTTTACTGTCGCAAAATTTTCCGCACTGAGGAGAATCGACATGGACGCTTTTTTTTGTTTACTGGAAGCTTCCGTTTAGCTCTTATTTGAAGTAAAAGTTGATCCATTCTCCGAAAGAAATTAAATCAACACAAAAGAGTCCACACTGGAGAGAAGCCTCACGAGTGTAAAATCTGCGGTAAAAAATTCTCCGACAGCAGCACTTTCAACCGACACAAAATGATCCACACTGGAGAAAAGCCCCACGAGTGTGAAATCTGTGGTAAAACATTTTCCGTCAGCAACACAGATGAAATTCTTAGAAACAAGCTAATGGCTTAGAATAAGAGAATTTTTTAGCATGACAATTTCTGTGGAGGAATTTACAACTCTTCCAAGTCGCGCAGAAAGGTTAGAGGGAAAGAATAATGGAATGTTTAAGAACACAGTGTACTTTTTTTTATTCCTATTAAGTGAGTAGTTGTGCATGTTAAAATTTTTAAAGATTTAAGTAAATTTTATTGCAATTTTTGTCGATTAACATGAAAGCTGAGTTTCCGATGGAATGCTCTTTCGATACTGTTGATTTCATCGATCAAAATTATATGTTATGTCACACGTCGTTCCCCGCATGTCAGAAGCACGAATGTGAAAATTTTGCTTTTTTTAATCAACTGGTTGGATATCTTAATTTGATAAGTTGTGCTTTAACTACTTTACGGTCAAGGACGTAATATTGCGTCCAAACGCCTTTGGAATGAAGTCAAACAAGCTCTTTGTTTTTTTCCCCTCTCGTATCACCGTCAGGCTTTGCTGTAACCTTACGAAGCTGTTCTTTTTACCTTCCTTTTATTTCTATACAATTATTAGTCACTTTTTCTCAATATATGATGTATCCTTCTACTATATGCGTATGTATGTATGTACCGTTGAGAAAAACCTGCAAAAGCGAGTTGTAAGAGCGGTCAAAAATGGGTTAATGGATTCCTGTAAATTTAGTAATGAAAATAAATCCGAAAGCACGAGCTACTTTGGCCCTGGGGTGTTACTTTGATCCTAAATGGAAAAAAAAGATTGAGACATGCGTGGTACAAGCTGATTGTTTATACAAATACAACGCCACAACAGGCAAAATGCCCAACGAGGTGGCTGAGAAAAAGATGCCCACAAAAATATGGATGCCATACGTTTCAAAAAAAAAAAAAAAACAGCAACCCAATTAAAAATGCAATTAACACAAATTATAAACAATATATACACATGATAAAATATTATACAACGCCCATAAAGAATACTTATGGTTGTCTTATTCTAAGAATGGACCGAGCTTCTCGATTTACCCCAACATGTTTATCGTATTTCTTTTTAAACGTGTCAATTGTGCTACAATTTACTACCTCCGGGGGTAAGCTATTCCATTTATTAACAACCCTATTAGAGAAAAATTCCCTGCGACACCATAACCTTGCATTGTCCCTCACCAATCGATACTGGTGTCCCCTTGTAAAAGCAGTCGATTGGCGGTGTACTAAAAGTTCATGGTCCATCCTATCCATCCCATTTAAAATTTTGAACACTTCGATCATATCTCCTCGACCTCGACACCTACGTTCATCCAATGTAAACATATTCAAAAAATGAAGTCTCTCTTCATAACTCAAGCCCTGTGTGCCAAGAAGAACACGCGTAGCTCTTCTCTGCACCCCTCTGTCCCTCGTATGTCCCTCTGTAGGTATGGTCTCCAAAACCTTACAGCATACTCCAGTCCAGGACGAACTAATCCTCGAAAAAGCGGAAGAATGACTTTAGGAGAACGCGAAGAGCCCTTTTTGAAAATGAGACCAAGCATTCTATTCGATTTTTTGACCACCGCTGAACAATGTTCAGAAAACCTAAGCCGCTCGTCAATGAGAATTCCCAAGTCGGTGACCCTAGTTGCATCCGGGATAGTGACACCATTCAACTCGTAAGAGAGCCGTGGGTTGCTCGAACCAAAATGAGCGACCATGCACTTACCAACGCTAAACGTCATGCTCCATTCATATGCCCATGCTGCAATCTGGTTTAAGTTGGTCTGGAGCAGCTCCCTATCGTTTTGATTCCCGATTACCCCCATCAGCTTCACATCATCTGCGAATTTGCTAGTAATCCCATCGATACCCTGATCGAGTTTATCGACAAAAAGTGAAAAAAGTATGGGGGCCAAGGACACTTCCCTGAGGAACTCCACTTGTGGCGTCTGTCCAACCAGAGAATTCCCCGTTCACCATAACACCATAACTCGTTGCGACCTATCTCTTAACCACGATTCTTCTATCCAATTCAGCAAGTTGCCCCCGATTCCAATCTCGTGTAAACGCTTCAAGAGTTTGCCATGTTGGCAAACTCTTAAAGTTCGCTTCTTAAGGAACTCTTAAGGTTCGTTTAAGGTTCGCTTGATAGCCATCAAATTTCGATGGCCAAATGTGGCTCTCGCGGCAATTTCTTGTGGCCCGCCGATCCTTTCAGAATAATGGTTGAAAACATTGTGTGTATGAGAAAAACGACTAATTCTAAAATCAAAGAAATAATTCTGGAATTAATTAAAGAAATAATGAGAATAAATGAAAGAGAGAAATAATTCTAGAGCGAAATAAAAGAATTCCATCGATTCCATTAAATCGATGATAATTCAGAGTTGATGAAAGAAATAATTCCAGAATTGACGAAAATTGAGAGATAGTGAAAAAAAAAAACTTTGGAATTAATGAGAGATAATTTCGTAATTTTTATGATTGAAATTATTTCGCAATCAATAAAAGAATTGCATAATTATTGAAAGAGGAGATTTGAACATATGTATATTCTCAGAAAGAAAATTATTCCAGAATTGACGAAAATTTCAGAATTTTTAAAGTAAATAATTACAGAATCATTTAGTGATTTCAGATTGAAATTAATCACAGAATTAAATAATTCAATCAGTTATTAATTTACAAAAATCTAAAACTTTTTCAGAATTAATCAAAATTGATAACCTAATATAAGAAATAATTTCAGAATCAATAAGTTCTAATTATTTTTTACTTTTGTCCTTGTTTAACTCTGGACCCCGTTAATGCCTTCTATTAAGGTGTAACAGGAGTTGTTGGTCCGCAGGCTCAGGGTCGCCCTTAGCAGACGCGCTGAGGCGTCTCAAAATTTTCTGGGCACCAAAAATTTTGGGACCCCCCCACTTTGCCCCATGTTTTGCATTTTGTGGGGAGGGTGATCAGCATGCATTATATCATGATATACAGGAATGCTGAGAAATATACATAAACAAATTTTTGAACACACAATTAAACGTGAAGCAGCACAGAAATTGTTGAAACTTCAACACTGAAGGTGATTTTAAAATGATGGGAGGAAACAGTTAACGAAGATGATGAAAATTTTTTAATTGGTGAATTAAAAAGTTTTTGAAAGAAATATTTCAAGCATTAATGAAAATTCAGAACTAATGAAAGAAATGGTTCCAGAATTGATAAAAATTCAGAATTAACGCAAGAAATTGGTGAAAGCCTCCAATAATTTACCATGAGTACGGGGGCCTGACAAAGTCTAGGGTGCGGTACCTGTTGCACACTTCTAAGGGAAGCTCTGTGCGGGCTTCGTGGGAAGTTGCAATTTGGCCCGCTTTGTCTGGAAGGTTGAAGACCCCTGGCTTAAGCAAAAGCGCGAACCGCGTCCTCCAAGTTTCCTCCATCAATGCTTACGTAATATTTGAATGGCCCTAACCTGTATAGGGCCTCTTAAAGAAACCATAAATGTAATGCATGAATGAAAAAAACCATGTAGGACGTCTTGCCCTAACCTACTTGGCAACTTTCTTCTCCCTCTCCCCATATAAAAAAATGAAATAGGAAGAAAAATTTACACCGCCTTCATTGGTGGATTTTTGCGGTTTCACGCCTCCTTTCCCATAATCCTTTGCGATCTTCCCTACTGCCGAGAGAGAAACCGGCTCTTTTTCATTCCCCATGTAAACGTGGTATCATTAGCAATAAGCGAGGAGTTTTTGTTGTTTTTATTGCGAGATATTGCAAGACGACGGATGAAAAAAGTGGTTTCTTCTTCGTTTCATCTTGCTTTAACAACTTCTTTACCTCGTGGAGGGAGAGGAAAGAAGGTATATTACCTTCTTTTTCGCAGTTATTTGTGGGTTCAAACGTTTCTTTCCCCCCCCCCCCCCATAATCCTCCGCGCGGCGAATGAAAACAAGCTGCAGCTGTATTCATTCCAAGGTTAAGCGATCTCCTGCCATTTTCTTTCTTACTTCGTTTTATATATCGCCGGAATATTTTCCTGCCCTCTATTTTCGCGCCATGTCAAACGAAATCGCAAGAAGTGGCCGTTGGAGGGAATCGGAAATCATGAAATTAATTTCAATTTACAAAGTTTACGCGTTGCAAGGCAGGTTCGACGGCACCGTTCGCGATAGTGAACTGTACCGCGAGCTATCAGAGAAGCTGGCGAAGAAGTGTATCGTGAAGTCTCCTATACAGATCCGCACCAAACTGAAAGGCCTGAAAAGAAAATATCGGGTCATCAGAGACTGCATGAAGCAGAACGGTCCGACCTTCAAACATTCGTTCCATTATTATGAAGAGATGGACAACATTTTGGGCAGTCATGTCATCAAAACACCGCGGGTACCCTATGATGTTGATTCAGATCCTGATTCAGGTGAGTGTAAAAAAAACAAAAAATTCGTAAAGGTTTAGACTTTTCAACCCATGGGCGGATCTAGAGTTCGCTGTTGGGAGAGATGATTTCACAAATTGCTACGAATTAGTCGGTAAATAATGTGACCATGCGTCTCGCACTCTGTCCCGTATTTTCCGGGACAGTCCCGGTTTTTCCGTTTTTGAGTCGAAGTTTTCTTGAATTTGTTATTTGATCAAAAACATTGATACAGGTAATTTTCAACGAACTGATTGAACGCAATGTTATCATCTAGCACATAGTTTCCCAAACTTTTTGTTCCATCCCCCCTTCTTTATAGAAAATTTTTCTCTCATCGCGCCCCCTCCCAACTCAGGCGTACCTATAAGATCCTATGTTGTACCCGCAGCATCTATCGCCCCCCCCCGACCTTCCCTTCGCCCACCAGGAGGCGATATTGCGCACTTTGGGAAACACTGATCTAGAAGTTCCGAAAATTTCATGAATTCTCGCATTTCGCTTGTGGGGGGGGGGGGAGAACACGACCCCCCACTACCCATCCCATTGATCCTCGCATGGTTCAGCTATGTCTGGTGGATTGTGAAACATTTAGAATGCATGCAGGTTCATTTTTGAGTACAAAGTCAACCCACAGCACCCCATATTCCATACTTGCTCACTCCGTGGCCTAAGGGACAAATGTGGCCGTCAGGATCATCTGGTGTGGCCCGCAACCACAAAAGTAATTTTTTAGAAATGAACCAAGTTACTAGCACCTTTCCAGATCACTTTAGTTACCAGCGGTGCAGTTCCACATCACTTGATGTGGTCCTTGGCGTATCCCTAGATCAGTTTGGGAGCTCGTGGCGCAGACGATCGCTGAAGTGACCCACGGTGCATTGCCAGATCACCAAGGGGATGGTATTCACTGGCGTGATTTGTTTAAACCGTAGTTACAATTTTTGATAGGAGATCGACACGTATTGGTTAAATTCAGGTTTCTAGGCCTGAATTTCTAGGCCTTTCTCTTATCCAGAAATTGTGACTATAATTTACACCATGTCGGTAAATACCGCCCTTAACTGACCTGTGACATATTTACGGGTCACCGCGGCGCAGTTCCAGAGCACTTAAACTAATCGGGTCAAAATTCCACTCAAACGACTAGCGAAATATTTACAGATCACTAGCGTGGTCGGTACATTCCCAGATCACTTAAGTGGTCCGAGCACATTTTCAAATAACTTGAGTGACCCACGGCACAGTCCAGATCATTTAAGTGGCACGCTGTGCATTCCCTGGTAACTTGCGACCCGCCGTATATTTACAGACCGCCATTGGCACAGTTCCCGAGCACTTAAGCGAATCACATTGTGTTAAAACAGAATTTCTACAAATTCTCATCCAAATTTTTGTATGAAATTAACAATTTCGGAAATTAAAAAAATCTATAGAGTGCGCCACACAGTGTTTTTCAAAATTTGTTTACAGCAAAAATTTACAATTTCAAAAATGAAATTTTTTGGAAATTTTATTTTGGTTTCTCTTATGGGAAATTTTTTTTTCCCATGACCATAAATAGAAGTTATCTCTTTAAAAACTAAAAAAAAAAAAAAAAATTTCCTTAAATTTTTTTGGTCACGTGGTACATGAGGTTTCTTAAAATCATAATTGATAATTATTTAAGTTGAAGAAATTTTTCTAACACATTTTTCAAAGATTTATATGAATTAAATAGTTAATTAACATCTATACACATATACAATGGACGCCAGGGTCTCTGCCACCGGACGTATCACGTTGCCGAGATCTCTTCCAGCCCAGCTTCGTGGCAGAGTCTGGAATAAAGTGAGTGCACCTAACAGTCTGAGTGTGCAGCTAGTGTTGTGTCTGATATTCCAGTGCCATCTATACTTCAAATTGTGAGTGAAGTGTGATGATTGAATATTTGTAACGTTGTAGTGCCTGTTGCTCTCTGTGGCGAGACTTTTTAACGGGGTGATCGGCTCGCATTCGCGCCTTGAAGTTGGGAACCACAGAAAACCAACTTCAGCCGACCACCACTGTGGCGCCGGTGGGGTTCGTACCCGGATCCTCGCGATGCGAGTCCGTCACTGTGACCACTCGACCACCACAGCGGCCTATACACATATACAGGGTGTTCTGTTAATGGACCGACAAACTCTCAGGGTTGTTAAGCCAGGTTTTCCTGAGAGCAGGTTTCTACAGTGCGTGCAGCGTGAAAACTCTGATTCGTCAAAAAAAAACCTGAATTTCAAGTTTTTAACCAATCAGCGTTTTTACGCTGCACGCGGCGCAGAAATTCTACTCCTGGGAAAACCTGGCTTTATTAGGTATCAAGAGGAACAAAAATTGCAATGAAACATGCTGTCGCAAACCCCGTTCAGAGGGTGAAAATCGCGAAAAAATGTGCATGCAGGCTCCGAGTCCAGAGGAGACGAAAGGTGGATGTCAGTTGATCGCTGAATGCGTTCGTGGGTTCGCTCACCTTACCTGACGTAAGTAGCGGGTCATAAGAGGGTTCAAAGATTATATATCGAAATCGTGCTGAGTCGAAACAGCACCTCCTGGAGATAGAAGGCCTCCGCACGCTGCTTGTGACGTCGCCGCTGTGGTGGTCATAATGACAGATTCGCATCGAGAGGATCCGGGTTGGAACCCCACCGGCGCCACAGTGGTGGTCGGCTGAAGTTGGTTTTCTGTGGTTCCCAACTTCAAAGCGCAAATGCGAGCTGATCTCCCCGTTAAAAAGTCTCGCCACAGAGAGCAACAATCCTACAACGATAAATCATTCAATCATAACACTTCACTCATAGTTAGAAAAACTGGTGGCAGATGGCAGCACTACACATAACAAGCATTACAGAGAAACAAACTTTACGTCAGGTTGCACTACACGTACACGCACATTCCCGCATGTACCGATTCGTTGGGGGTTCCGCAGAACAATATGGACGAGGTACATGTGTGGTTTAGTAGTAGTAGTGCTTGTGACGTCAGTAAGTAGTTCACTTCCCCTTAGAATGTTCGGGAAAAAAATTCCCTGGGGCTCAGAATTGATGATCTCTATGCCCCACATTCAATCAACATGCGGTATTTGTGAGCCAATCAGGAAGATTCTACGCCAAAATAAGGAGAAACGAAATAGGATGCTGTGTTTCAAAATATGGCAAACTTGCTAGGCAGTCTGAATGACGTTTATGGCAACCCGTGCGGCTTCTATCTCTAGGAGGTGCTTGTCGAAACCGCGAGAGTTATAATTATGAATTTTAGTTATTAGTTTTATTTCATGGCGTAAAAACAGACTAGAAAGGGGATTTTTGAAATTCGACCCCTAAAGCGGTTATAAGTGGTTTCAAAGTTTATATAGCGAAATCATGTTGAGCCGAAACCGCTGAAGCTATAATTATGAAATTTGTCAGTAGTTTTTCAGTTTGTAATGTAGAGTCTCACTAAAAACGTACATTTCGAAATTCAACATCTAAGGGGGTCATATGTAGGGGTGGGGGGTTTCAAAGGGTATATGGCGCAATCATCGTTGAGTCCAAACAGCAGAAGCTATAAATGATGAAAATTTGTGGTGAGTATTATATTTTACAATACAGAGAATCACTCTATATACGACGGGATTTCTGAAAATGTAACCCCCAACGAGGTGCAAATGTTACATGGAGAACAATTTCAGATGACCGAATTCGCTTGAGTGAAGCCGCGGGCTAGTTACATATAAAGAAAAATACACTAAATTTAGATTAAAAGTGTTTAAAATTTTTTGAAACTTCTTAAATATGTTATTCAAGTAACCAGTTATCATGTACAAAGAAAATTGTGCAATTTGGTGATGAATTGGGAGGACCGGTCAAAAATGCGTTAAGTAACCTGCGGCGGCGCTGTTCTTATCACCCAATTGAAAGTGGTGCGCGACGCGTTTAGAAATTTAAATTTTGATTTTGTTTTAATTTAGAGAGAATGGTCCCCTTCATGTCTGTTCACTGTCGGTATCATGTTATGGTCAATGTGAATTTCGGAAATTAATAATAATGCCATTTTTTTTTTTTGTAGACTTGAATGTGCCCATTGAAGGAGAGGACTATTCGTTGGTCATGAAATGCGAGGTGGCGGATGATTATGAGTAAGAATCATAATGAATTGCTTTCGATAAACAATTATTGCTGACTACTAAATATTTTCATAATAAGGGGCCGTTCAAGTATTACGTAAGAAAATTTTTAGCCATTTTTGAGCCCCCCCCCCTCCCCCCATTTTCAGCAAAATTTCGTCTTCAGCTCTACCCCTCTGAATCCTAACTCATATTTTCATGAAGGGTGGTTGATGACGTAAGCATTATCCAAACCCCCCCCTCCCCCCTTGTCAGCAAATCGGAAACCCTTTCCTCCTTCCCCCCCCCCCATCGAGGATGACGTAATACTTGAACGGCCCCTAATTTATAGTAATAATGAGTGCGGTATGTTCAATAAATACAATCACACCACCATATTATGATTTTAAATTTACACGTAATGAACCCAAATTTTTATCGACAGTATTTTCATGTAATTTGACGTGAAAAATTAACTTTGGCACTTTATTATATTCTTTTATAGAGGGGGGAAAATTATTAATTCCTTTTTTTTACTTTTTAAATTCTAGCCCAATGTCTCCAGATGGCGAAGGAAACTCAGAGCATAAGTACCTCAGTACCTCACAAGCACCATGTATCTCAACGACACCAGCTTGTCATAATGACAAAGGTATAACTATACAGCCCAGTAATTCACAAACACCATGCACATCTACGAACACAGCTAGTCAAAAAGACAAAGGTTCAACTGTGCAGCCCAGTAACTCACAAACACCATTCGCCTCGACGACAACAACTTATGAAAAAGACGGAGGTATAACTTCTACTGTTAATGGTCTTTTATTCTTGAGCACGGGTATCTAAAATTGCCAATTTTCCTAACTATGTATATGTAATTAATATTCTTTCATTCTATCTCTGAATTTGATAGTTTGTTTATAGCTTCAGCAGTTTCGGCTCTAGACCATAGTTTCCCAAACTTTTTGTTCCATCGCTCCCTTCTTCAGAGAAATTTTTCTCTCATCGCCCCAAACTCAAGCGAACCCATAGGATCCTATGTTATACTCGTGGCTTCCATCGCCCGCCAGGGGGCGAAATTGCCCACTTTGGGAAACACTGGGCTAGACGATGATAAGCCAGTCAATGAGTCAAGACATGTCATTTTATATACGGTAGGGGCCCAAATATCGCCGTCCATGGTTGCTTCTTGACTACTGCTCTGCTGGTAGCTAGTGGCCACTACCGAAACTACGACGCTTTCTCCTTCAGTAGTTGTTTGTTGTGGAAGCTAGACGCATCTGTGTTGTTTTTCTTTTCTCAGGGAATTTTTTCTGATTTTAGTGAACAATGAGTTAATAAAACACGTTTCCTCATTACTTTTAGTGTAATCAATAAAGTTCAAGTGATAACATTACATCATTTAAGGCAGTGATAGCGACTATAACAGGCTAAATTTTGGTGTAGTTTGTTTCTTGGTTTGTGATTCAATTCCGAGAGTGGAGGCCGCCATGTTTGAGATTTAGGTTGCTCCCAATATCACCCACTTGAGTGTTCCCATTCGCAAACTTTCGAAGTAGGGTTCTTCTTTTCAGATGTCACATAGAAAGACGTGGAACAAGATTAAAATGAAAAAGATGTATAAAATAGCGGTGAAAAATAGAGATGAAGCCATTGAAAGCATCGGAAGCTTTTCAAGTACCTGGATCTACATTAAAAGTCTACGTGTGATAAAACCTGAAGATGAACTTCAAAAATTACTTGATGTGCCACTAGGACGAAGGCCTTTTTATCTCCTCGTGTAGAAGATCAATTTGTTGAGTATTAATTATCAATTTACAAATGGATGAAACTTATTATGGACTTACGACAAAAAAATGTAAAAGGGCGGTAAAAGTCATAGAGGACAAAAATACGGGGATGTCCCGCTACTCACGCTGTAAGTTCGTGGTCCGTGGAATTATTTCAGGCATTTTACTGGTCCTTGGATTTAGAAAGATTGAGAAACGCTTTTAGAGTTGATTATTTTGAAAAGTTATGATTGGCATGTGTGTGCATATATATAATATATAAATCATTTACATCATAGGTCAAGCTAGAAAGAGAATGGATCCACACGAGGAGATATTGAGGAACATTCTAAAGGACACAACAGACAGGATATTGCACTTTCAAGAAGCTGCAGAAAAAGCGGCCGAAGCAAAAAGAGAATCGTTCCGGAATAAACTTCTCAAACAAAATCAAGAGATCCTTGATCTATTGAAAGCCATTTTGGCGAAAAAATAAACACGAGTTTTCTTTCATTGAATTCAGTTGCATTTTAACATTATGTATTTACTTTTCATCTGAATTAATTGAATTGTTGCTGGGCCACCGAACGAGTTGTTTTTCCCCCTGAACTGTTGTTGCTTAATTTTGCATCTTTATTTCAAACAATTAGAACGTTAAAGAAACTTATGAGCGAACTCAATTGGCAATCATTTCCAAAGTGGTTTTAAATCTAGTCCTAATTATTGAACCAAAAAAATCCCATCTTTTCTTGGAACGTATTTGGACCAGACCCATATCGTGCGTAAAAAGACCGCAACGAATAGGTTCTGTGAAAACGAAACCACATAAATATTTTCAGAAAATGAAACTTTTCTATATAAATTTAAATTTCTTTTAAAAAGTTAAAAGACATACACTGGTGAAATAAATTAAGAGAATTTGCATATTTTATCGAATTTCATGAAAAGAACTGAACTGAATGTAAAACCACTGCTTCTAGACAAAAATGCAAATCTTGTACGTCAAGTACGTAAGCGTACACGTGTGTGTAGGCGGAGCCAGTAGAGAAACAGGTTTTACAAGCGCGCGTAAGTTAAGACGCATTTCGTTCGCTAGCACACCTCGGCGAATTTCTTGGTGTTATTTTGCAGCAATCGGTTAATTTCAAATTGTAACAGTAAAAATGAGTAACCACCAACGTTTAGATGATGGAATGAGGTGGCGAATTGTGGTTGAGGCTAGAAGCAGGCCAATCACAAGTCCAGATTTGTAGAGAGTTCAATTTAACGCCCAGCGGCGTGTGTAACTTATAGAAACAGTTCCAGGATACCGGATCCATCGAGAGAAAGCCTGGGCAAGGTCGTCCAAGAGCCTGGTCTGGGCAGGCAACATGTTGGATGGCCGTACACCTCTCCATGTCTTTGAAAGAGGCACTGTGACTGGTGTGAGGTATAGGCATGAGGTCTTGGAGCCCTATGTTCGCCTTTTCAGGGGTGCAGTTGGCCCTGAGTTCAGTTTAATGGACGATAACGCGAGGCCACATAGAGCTCTTCTGCTCGACGATTTTCTAGAGTTAGGATATTCGCCGGATGGATTGGCCAGCCAGATCTCCAGACCTTAACCCTATAGAGCAGTTGCGAACATGAATAATTTGCCCCCCCCCCCGCCCGTTTTTCCATGGAAGATAGTAATATCTAATAATATTGCAAACTAGACTTCACATTATTGCCAAGTTTTTCTCGATTGGCTTTTGACAATTTTCATAAAGTACGCCCAGGGCTGTCTTAACATCATCATACGCCCACATACAAAGCGATTTTTCTGAGAGAGGCACTACTACCTATAGCCAAAAATTCCTACCTACCTATTTGCATATTTACTCTTGAAAATTGGAACCAGATCTAATTGTCACTTGGTTGCCAGAAGTGACCAGATGGGCCCCATGCAGCAAAGCAAGTTCTACACAATAAGGACATGATTTTTGTGGGTCATTAGTGGATCAACTGTGTAGTTTGATTCATAGAATTAAAACAAATGCTACCAGGTGTAAATTACAAACTTGACAATGTATCTAAAAAGAAAAAATACCCAATATATATAACGGTGAATCGTCAGAAATAAGATACCTATTGGCAGGGTCGCAACTGGATACTTGGTTAGCCGGGGCAACTACTCATTTAGGCAACCCCCCCCCCTCGTAATGCTGAAGGATAGGTTGAATGGTTGAATTTGCGCCCCCTTTTGTAATGCGCCTCGGGCACCAGACTCGCTTGCTCCACCACCCTCCCCCAGTTTTGCGGCGCTGCCTATAGGTAATATTATGGACATTATAAGATTCAATGGTTCCTCCTTGGAGTGTTGGTACAGCCTTTATTCATCAACCGTTCGTCGTACTGGTATGGTTCTAATTTTAAAAATTCTCAAAATGTGACCAGAAATTACCCTGTACGAGTTTTGAGGAGGAAAATACAGTGTACACAAAATAAAAAAATGTACATTTTTGTACGATCCCCCCTCCCCCCACCACCTCTGATTTCCAATCAGACAGTTGTTGCTCTTTCTCTTCGAGCTCAACAAACAAATCACATGTTTTTAACTGCATTACTCTGTGGGATATTTAAATTCAAAATCAGAGACAGGTCCGGGCTCAGGAGAATTTCGCGGCCCAATGCAAAAAAAAAAAAAAAAAATGTTTGCGGCTCCCTCTAAAAAAATTTTATGTGGTTGTTCCCGACTTACAAACTTTTCGAGTTACGGACGTAAATCTTGAAGGGGAAATTTTTTTTTCTATTACTCTAATTTTTTCACTATTTCAGGAACGCGTTGATAGTCTGGATCGTAATCAAACACGATATCCATTGAGAGGGAATGATATTTAAATTAATTTTGCAAAATTCATAGATTATTAATAACAATTAGCGCGTGGTTCACCTGCTAACACTTCATCGTGGCTCGAACCATATTGAACAGACATAAATTTTTGTCATACTTTTAAAGCACTTCATCATCTCTTTATCAAATATACGTTGCAATTCGATAACTTTGATCATTTTTCGAATCTTTTATAGCTGTTTTTGTGTCATTAATGTAAATTAATAGAAGTAAAGGAATCAATTACTGGAATTCCATGACTTCCACAAGAGTAGGGCTGACAGGCAGGATCGTCGCAATAGCATCATAGGCCCCCCGAGCCCAGGGATTTTTTTTGAAGGCCCTACCTGAAAAATTCAACTGAGGCACCTCTTCTCTTGGGGGGTGGGGGGAGGCATGCGTTAAGACGGCCCTGCCTAAGGTTCGCACCAGGCTTCCTCATTTTTCAGTTTTGAATCTGGTAACCCTATCTGAAGACCACATAATCCGTGTTTTCACTTATTTGTTCGATCATCCATATTCTCCGAATGTTTTCGTGGAAAGAAATAGTTATTTTTCTACATAAAATCGATTATTGCAAATTTACAATTTTTGTTACCGAAATTTTCGTCTCGTTAAAAAATTTCATGCCAAAAAATGACAAAGAACTCTCTGTTTCATCATCGCATGAGTTGCCTGAAATTTCGAGATTAAATGGCAGCACCAACAGTATATAACTCAAGCCTCTGGAGAGAGTATGACGTCATCGGTCTCCGCCTTGGCAGTCCTGAGAACCGTGTCCCCCAATATCTTCCGTCGGAACATCACGTGACTCGGTGAAAACAAACACGAACCCCCCCCCCCCTGTTATTTTCTTATGGCATAAATAGGAGTTTAAAACAATAAATGAAAAAATAATTTCAGCTTGGACGAGATAATTCCAAAATTAATTTAAGAGATAATTACAGCATTGATAAAAGTGATAATTCAAAAATTAGTGAAAGAAATAATGAAAACGATAATGAAAAAAATTAATAATAACGTGATCCTCACGTATTCCCAAGGGATCAGCATGATCCGTCCAGGGAATTTGTTAGTGTTAGTAGACATCCATGCCCGAACCGGGATTCGAACCCAAACCTGCACAGTGAGAAGCTAGTTCCCTAACGGTTATGAATGAATGAAAGATATGAAATTAATGAATTATGAAATTAATGAAAGATAATTCCAGAATGAAGGAAAGAGATAATTCCAAAATTAATGGAAGAGACAATTCCAAAATTAATGGAAGAGACAATTCCAAAATTAATGAGATATAATTTCAGAATCAATGAAAGAAATAATTTAAGCATTAATGAAAGAAACAAATCCAGAATTGATGAAAGCAATTATTTCAGAAGTGATGAAAGAAATAATAATTAATGAAGGAAATAAAATTCCAGAATTAATGAAAGAATATTCAAAAAATAATGAAGGAAAATTCAAGAAATGATGAAAGAAATGATTCCGCTATTAAATGAAAATAATTGAATCTTTTTTCACCTTTAAATGAGTTCTTTATCCTTTTTTTAAATCTTTAAAACCCAATATTTAGAGACCGAACTGTACATTTCTTTGGAAAAATTGCCAGACGGGAAGTTTGTTTTGACCGAGTCACGTGATTTCCTTGCATTTGATGTCGCTGCAGTCGCGATGGCTGGATGCTCCCTCTAGTAATAAGTGCGACCAGTAATGTCGTCTGCTTCTCTCCAGGATACTTGTTTTGGGCGTCTCCTTGTGTCCTGAAAAAATTACCGAACTGGCAGTTCGAACTTCCAGTTCTGTTTGTGAGCTTAACTCGTAGGGAACCGACTTCTTCTCTGTCGTCTGCTCATACAATACAATAATAATTATACAGGGCTCTCGGCTACTAGGACCATACCCTATCGTCGTCTGCTCATTAAGAGGCTCTTAGTTTTGGACGTCTCCTTATGCTCAAATAAAATAACCGAACTTATAGTTTAAATTTCCAGTTCAGTTCACGAGCTTTGTTTATAAGGAACTGAGCGGAATAAAGAATATAGTTTTTTTTACTTTGAACTTCATCATCACCACATGTGTCACTTTTAAATTTGGCATTAGATGGCAGCACATTACTATAAAGTGGAGTGTGGAAAAATTCACTTTTTACGATCTTACCTTTCGTCTGCTTGTGTGGAGGTATGTACTTTGTTTTGGATGTCTCCTTGGGTCTTGAAAAAATTACTGAACTGGAATTTTGATCTTTCAGGTCAGTTTATAAGCTTTGTTTATAAGGAGCGTAGCTGAATGAAGAATTTAGTTTTTTATACCTGAGCTTTTCTCGCCATCACCACATAAGGCAATTTTGATTTCGAAAGTAGGTGGCAGCACCACCAATATTTTTAAAAATGAATTTCTTAAAGTACTCTAGAGTATTATATTAATTTTAATTCCCTTTTAAAATTGTTAGTGCCATTGTGAATTCGCGGCAAATGCTACAAGGCAAAAGAAAAAAAAACCGCTATTGGCGGACGGCGTAACAGTTCGAGTCACCCGGTATATACGGGTTTTGTCATTGCGTAACGCAGTGACAAAACTGTTCATGTGAATATAATAATGATTGATTGTCAGGATTTCAAGCCAATCGGAAAATGTAAATAATGGGCCATTTAAGTATTACGTAAGCATTTTTTTAGTCATTTTTGACCCCCCCCCACATGTCAGCAAAACACATCGGAAAAGACAGAGAAACAACTTCTGGGTTCTTTGGCGCACGGGGATGGTATAAAAAGTTTTTTATTTTTATTTTATAACTATACAATCCCTTACAACATGAATGACATCTGAGTTGGACACGTGATTTGGATACTTTTTCCAGTTGGGTATGTCTCTAAGACTAACGGCTCGCAAGTAGTGGCATACGCCATGTTACCCATGCAGTCTGCATACGCACGTAACAAAAATAGTTTGAGACGAAATACACTCGACTCTCGTTTCAACGAATACCGTTATAACGGAAAAAAATATCGTTTTTTTTAACGAAAACTTTTCTAATCCCCCGGATAAATTTACATAGGAACAATATAAAAATCTGAAATTTAACGCAATTTCTTTATTACTCCGGTCTCTTGGAGTTCATTATAATGGGGTTGACTGTATTCCCACCCAAAAAAATCTGATATTTTTGCAATTTTTGATGTGAAAGCAGTAATTTTTATAATGATTATGTCCTTTTTACTTTTATAAATTTAAGAAGGAAACAAAAGAAAGAAAGGGTGGGGGAGAAAAAAAGAAAAATGGCCAAGGGGGCTCGGTTGTGCGTAAATGCCTTGAAATTCCTCTTGTGCGCAAGGGGATTCGTGCCCTACTCTTAGTCTTATGACAAAATTTCACATTTATGAGACGTATGACTATGGTTACGATTAATCTCTATATACGTATATATAGAGCTTTCAATATTAAAATATTTCATTTATACGAAGCACAATTTCAGTTATTTGACATTTTCATTTTGACTCGAACTCCAAATCTTTGGCATTTAGACATCATTTCCAACTATCAAATCCACAAGGTTTTTGCAGATTGTGAAAAAGCGTCGCTGAATTGGTTTTGTTGGCGCATTATCAACACTAAAAACCATAAATTTTAGGTTGACAGATACAAAGAGACGCATTGAGCCGGTTGATGTGGTGTCAATCTTAGTCCTACCAAGTCCCAATACATTATCTGCTTGGATTACATATAGAAACCAATCACCAAACCAAATGACGTTAAGACCGTCTTAAATACGTTTAAAATTACGTTTTTCCTGTTAAATTGAAATGAATGGCATATGAACACTTGCGATTTTGAAACAACAGTAAATTTATGCAATTACAGTTTTTAAGTTATACCGCACAATGAAGTTTTAAATAACTAAATTATGCGGGTATTTTTCCTCATGTATGATTTGGTCTCTTGCAGTTCGTTATAACTGAATTCGACTTTATTTCTTTTCAGTGGAGGCAATGGGTGTTGGCACACCCCTCCCCAAAAATTCATTAAAAAAAATACCCCAGAGCAATCGTCCTTTATTCGATTTTTATAAATATATTCCCCATCAGACCACTCAGGTTTAGAGGTGTCGCGAGTTCGATGCCCGGTTCGTCCTTGTCAGAAAACTTTCCTGACACAGGGGTACAACAAAAAATTGCTACCGCACAGAGTCCCCCATCGAGGGGTTAGCGCACCAACCTCTCGATGAGTATAAAAAAAACAAGCCTGCCGTTCGGAATCGGCAATAAATTGTAGGTCCCGGTCTAATTAGCCCTCGCGTGCAGAAAATGACCGTGGTGCGACAAAAATGATCAATGATCACACCACTCAGTGCCGGTTGAAGCAAAACTTCGAGCTAAACTAGATGGCTATCCGTCTGTAATTGCATGAAAACGATGGGGTTTTTTTACACACAAGCTTTCATTTCTCACCCATCTACTTCTTGGATTGCATTTACTACCAGCACTCAAAAGAATGTCAATGAATGGTCAACAAATCTTTGTCTGCTTTCTTTATGGCAGCCCTCTTTGAATGAAACGTCTTCGAACACACACAACTTTCTGTCTTTACAGTTACTCCATTTTGCTTTAAACCTCTTCTATAGTTTGTGTCAGGGCCTAATGTCACCCCCAAGTCGTAAACTCACCGAGATTACATGCAACGCTTTTTTATTTCCTTCCTCATGTTAATTTTACTTTAATAGCGGAAAAATTGCGAAAAATATATTCTATGCATTTTTTGTTTGAAATTAAATTTTTTTTTTTAGTCAGAGTGACTAAAAAAATTTAATTCCACAAACTTCTTCGTGGCCCCCGCATCAGTAGCCGTGGCTCCCCTTTTGCCAGATTTTCATCCGTGGCCCCCCCTGGAATGTTCTAGGGCCCCCCCCTGAGGTCATATGGCCCCCGGTTGAGAACCACTGCTATAGAGTATGTCTGGGACGCTCTGGGAAGGGCAATTGCAACTCGCAACCCCCCTCCGGGAACCATCCAGGGAATGAAAACAGCGTTGCTGAACGAGTGGGACCAATTGCCACAGGAAATGATAAACTGCCTTATTTCAAGTATGAAATCACGCTGCGAGACCTGTATATCTGTAAGAGGGGACCATACCCCCTATTAACACATTTTTTTGTTTATTCTGCAATCGCTGTTGCATACCTTCCGACTCCAACGAGTGTTACGCACGATCATGCGTGTGTATTACAATTATTGAATGGTTATTTGTTTTGTATTGTATCAATGTATGTACATATCAAACTTCAATAAAATCGGTACAGTTCTAGAGATAATCGACCAAGTCTGCAAATTCTCTTAATTTCTTACACCAGAATATAATGCTAGCTTTACTTACATACCTAATGTAAACATAATGATGTGTGTGTGACTCATTTATCGCATTAACCATAGATTGAAGATAATGCATAATGACCTGCAAATGTGATAGATTCACGGTATGAGAGCATAATTTATCAAACTTACCGAAACAGTCGATGATTATTCATAATAACAGCAGCTCTCCCCCCAGCACTTTCAACATAACATACATTGTGGGCAATGCGCTCCATCCCCGTGGACGTGGGAAGAATTTTTGATTCGAATCATATTGGATAATTAAGTATGAATATGTTTCGGTTTTTTACTGCAACATGGTTCAAAAAGCATTATGTATTTATCATTTCTTCGCAACCGTGTTCACATTTCCTTAAATGAACTCCGCCATTTTTTCAGGCTAGCGTCATTCTACAATTACTTTTCCTCTTCCCCCGTCTTGTCAACAACACCTTGTTGTTAATTTTTAGCTGGACGCTGATTGGTCAGTTACGACATTCCCCAAAAAGGGAATTTTCCGGACTGTCCATCGTCACATGACCTTAACATTTGTCTTTAGCAATCGCATCGTGGTTGCATTCGGAGCTCGATTCTTAAGACGCTTCTTACGAATCTATTTTTACGTATGAATGATTGGTTATTAAGAATCAGAAGGTGATATACCCCCGTTTTTTTTTTTAACAACTATAAGTGCAGCAACATTTACCACTCGGTGATTTTATAAAGTGCACGTCCAGTTCAACTGGAAACAGTGACAAATGGATGGGAAAAGAAAGTGAAAGATTCTCACTCTTTGGAAGATAAATTTAATATCATAAATTGAGAGAAGTGTTTGTTGTTGTTTTTTTGCTACTAAGGAATACGTAAAACCGAATATTTTCTCTACCAATTGTACATTACACAGGTAAGCCTTTATCATTTTATCAAAACAGGCCTTCGTTAATTTTTATTATTTATTATAGTCAATAATCCCTAGCATATTGCAGTGTATGGAGGCTTCGCGTATAGCACATTGCAGAGTATGGAGGCTCCATACATAGCATATTAATGCATCTCATTATATTTTTGACACTTAAAAGTGTTACATAAACAAGACTTAAAAACGTCAGCCTCGGTTGTAACGACAAAATTTCGCGGAATCTTCGATATCATTATAACAGAGTTCGACTGTACATTTACAAAAAGTTTTCAACCAATTGACATTTCGTCCACCGTCGAATGCAGATTTCAAACCGAAGCACGTGAAAAATATTGCTTGGGTTCATTTTCTGCAAACTGAAAGAACCAGAGGGTAGTCGGGTGTTGATTTAGATTCAGTGGAGTCACATGAAGAAGATCAATGGGGATTATTAACAGAAACAGCAGTCTCAGAAACAGAATCCACTATCGAAAGAGCTTCTAATCGTTCCTGCTTTGGAACAGTATGAATCTTCTCATGTGTCACCAGAATCGATCTTCTGGAAAATCGTTTACTGCAAACTTTGCATTCAAAAATCTTCTCTGCCGTGTGAATTTTATTGTGTTTCGTGAGAGCCGATTGGGCCGCAAATGATTTGCCGCAAACATCGCATTTATAGGGTTTTTCTCCAGTGTGGATCACCTCGTGTCGTCTTAGATTGCTCAACAATGCGCACCTTTTCCCACAAATCGGGCACTCGAAAGGTTTTTCTCCCGTGTGGCTCCTCTTGTGGCCGTCAATATCTACATGCTTGCTGAACTTTTTACCGCAGACGTCACATTCGACAGGTTTCTCACCGGTATGGACAGTCTTGTGTCGATACAGAGCAGACGGGTCCGAAAACGATTTGCTACAAAGAACGCACGTGAAGGGCTTCTCTCCGGAATGGATCCTTTCGTGCCTCCTTAGGTTGGTCGATTGAGAAAATTTCTTACCGCAAACTTTACATTCGTGGAAATTCTTTCCGGTGTGGATTTTTACGTGCGTCCTCACGTGACCGCGGTCCGAAAATTTCTTGCCACATATTTCACATTCGAAAGGTTTCTCTCCTGTGTGAACCCTCCTGTGACATCTCAGACTAGCATCATTTGAAAATGTTCTCCTGCAAATAACGCACTCATAGGGTTTCTCTTTCGTGTGAGTTCTTCTGTGACTTACCAATTGGAACTTCGTTGAAAAAGGCTTTTCGCAATGTTCGCACTTGAAAGTATTCTCCAGGGAGTGGAACCTCTTGTGAGTAGTCAAATAGCGTTTCAGCTTGAACCTCTTTCCGCAAACCACGCATTCGAAAGGCCTGTCGCTTTCAGAGTGGATGGCCTCTTCGTGTCTTCTGAGCTGATACTTTTGCGGAAAAGCCTTTTTGCAGATGTCGCATTCGAACGGTTTCTCTCCCGTGTGAGTCCTTCGGTGCATGTTTAGGTTCACGAGAGTTGAAAACCTGTTACTGCATAGGTCGCATTCGTATGGTTTCTCGCCCGTGTGGGTTCTTCGGTGGTTCTTCAGGTTGTTGACTTGCGTAAATCTCTTATTGCAAATGGCACATTCGTACGGTTTCTCTCCCGTGTGAGTCCTTCGGTGGATCCTTAGGTTACCGAGCAGCGAAAATTTCTTATTGCACGTGACACATTCGTATGGTTTATCTCCCGTGTGAGTCCTTCGGTGGATCCTCAGGTTACCGAGTAGCGAAAATTTCTTATTGCATGTAACACATTCGAATGGTTTCTCTCCCGTGTGAATCCTTTGGTGGTTCCTCAGTTTGGAAGGTTCTGCAAATTTCTTATTACAAATACCACATGAATATGGTTTTTCGCCGGTACGTCCCCTTACATGTATATTCAGATTAGTACTACTTCCAAGCATTTCGAATGTTCTTGCTTCAACGCGAATCTCCTTTTCGGGTGATTCGGGTTCATTTTCCTCCATTTGAATACCCTGTTCTTTTTTTTTTCTCCCTGTTAGAGATATCTTTTTTTGATTGGTTCTGTTAGCTGTTATTTGCGAAACTATCGACGACAACTTTGTCTTTGTTTTTCACGAACAAAAAAATCATGAATAGCATAGTCCGAAGGGAAATGGCGTTCTCAGGTATTTCCGCTCGCTTCGTGTTGCATCAACTCATCAGAGAGAAACAACATTCCGAGATATCTCTTTGGTTTCTGATCAAATCACCTGCAAGGAAAAGGAATAAAATTCTATGTAATGAATCAAAAAAAATTTAAGAATTTTAAAAATTTAACTCACACAGAATACAGAGCCAAAATGTGAATAATGCAATTGGCTGTACAGCATTTATAATGGTATCAATATTTTTAGCTAGTTTTAAATTTTTAAATAATACGTTTTCCAGTATTTTTTTCCATTGACGATGTGCGGTCATGTGCATGGGCCACCACGGAGGTGGGGGGGGGGGGTGACAGGGCTCCAGCCCTGCGGCGATTCTCATCATTTTTTTTGTTTTTCATGCCGTAAATTCACCATGAAAGGGGTTCGTGAAAAGTCTGATCTGGGGCCACCGTCAAATGTCCCAACCTAGGGGCCCTGCTCCAGTATGTGTGGGCTTCGTGTTCGACTCTCATCGTGAGGACCCCCTTTCGAACCCCGTTGGTGGCACAGTGGTAATCGGCTGCAGTTGGTTTTTCAACTTCGAGGCGTTCTGGCGATGTGCATGAATGAACTATGCACTTGCCGTGTACATAGATTTTGTACTAATCGTGTTCACCAACATGCACTACTCAAGCTATAATAAATGGTTAGGTTTCATAGAGGCACCCGAGTTCCGTGAGCTTATATCAGGGCCAAACCAATCCTAGGCGACAGGTCACTATCGCGACCAAAAACTTGACACTGGCGCCTAATTTTTTTGTCATATGACCAAATTGAAATCTTAGGACAACACAGAATTTTCGGGAATTATGTATTAGTATGTCTGCTGGCATGAAAAGCGGTCCTCAAGTCCCAGAAGAGGTAAAAAAAAAAAAAAAAAATACAAATCTGCAGCGTTTTATCCCCTTCACGCACAAGCTTTCGCCAACAAATTTTGATATCTGACGAATTGGAGAAAAATTTGGTAACTTTATCCTAATCCTCTCCTACAATATTTTGGACATATTGTGTCAATGAAAATATGGCTGGCATCTATGAAAATTTGATGACACTTAATTTTTTTTTTTTTTTCTGATTGTTCGACCCCTGGCTTATTCCAATCACAACTTTGAGGCGTAAATGCGAGCCGGTCTTGCATTTGAAAAAAATCTCCCAGCAGAGAGCAGGCAGACCTTCAGCAGCATACTTGCATAACACGAAAATTCAAGCATTTGCCATCCTCATTTCAAAATATGGAAAACACAGATGGCGGTATCAGCAAGAATGGAACAACCATAACTCTGCCAACATAATTACGTCATAGGCCACATAAGCACTCAGAACACGCATTCATTCATTGACAATTTCTACATGTATGCTTCTCAACAACCTCCGATGTGTAAGGCCTATATTATGCGATGCGAGGATACACTCTCTGCCTCTATTTTCACAGCAAAGTTAACCGGACGGACAGTAGCAAATCTGCAGCGATTGAACAACGTCACGTACAAGCTTTTGTCAACAAATTTGGATGATCTCTACCTGACGAATCGGCGATAAATCTGGTAAACTTGTCCTAGTCTAACCACACGTTACAAAAAAAGAAGGGAAATAAATGAAATATAAGAAAGGGGGGTAGAAAAAAATAAATAGAAAAGGGAAAACAGTATAATAATAATAATTAGATAAGAGAGTATACAGATTTCTTTTCACCCTCACCCTACGTGTTCGATTTCGCTCTTACGTGTATATAATAGAAAAATCAATATAACGAGAATGCAGAAGAAACGGGGGGTTTCAGTTAACAGGGTTACTTTGCTGATGGTGAGGAGAGGGGAAATAAGACACAGAGAACTGGATTGAATTTAGTTCACTGGACGAAATATTTCGTCCGTGAACGTGAAGGGGTTGAAGTATTTCAGAAAAAGAAAATGATTATTATATACAAATAAGCGAGATGAATATTTAGAGTCATATTAATTATAACACAATTTATAACCTATGCAAATTACCTTCATTTCCGACTCTAGTAAAGATTGACAATTAAAGTAAGCTTGATAACAAAGAAACAACATTTTATGAAGGAAAAAAATATTTGAAATTCTTTGAAAATACGGAAATGTCCCAGATACGGGTCACGTCAAATGAGGAGCAGGCCAGAGCGTTAAACTTCCAATAAGTCCGTTCTTTAACGGCAAGCATCAATAAAACAACAGACGAACATTCCCTCAATGCGGTGAACTCAAATTCTATCAATTTGCAGTGTAACCTCACTCACTGCCGCTATGGTGGTCGAGTGATCATAGTCCGGGTCCCCACCGTTCGATATTTTTTCAAGTCCTATTTGGAAATTTCTATAGAGTAATGTTGAAAATTTATGTCTGTCGATATAACGGTTTTTTATGTTAAGATTTCACTCTATAGGGAAGATCTGCTTCACTCTATTGAAGCAGAAACGACGAACAAATGTATTGTTAGGGGCCATTCAAGTACGATTTTTAATCTTTTTAGTTTTTTAACCCCCCCCCCCTTTTCCAGCAAAATTTCTTCAGCTCTGCCTCCACCTCTTAACGCATATTTAGGATCAGAGATTTTCTTTAACAAATCCATTGGTACCCACTCCTAAGACTTTTGAACCCCCCGAAACCTGCGTGCGCCTCTGATTGCGACTGCCCTTCGAGAATAAGCATAGAGCATCAGGGCAAAAATAGACACCCAACGATCACCATATGTGCCCCCTTGGTGCACAACACGGCCCCGCCCCCCCCCCGCCCCTCAGTTGGAATAGCATGTATCCTCGTCTTTGGTTCTTTTTTTCAAACCGAACACGGCCTCAGCTCTAATTAATGATAATATTAATGTGATCAATCACATAAAAACTAAATTTTCTAAAAACGCATTATCCAAGGGGGTGAGAGAAGGTGAGTCGTATCGCACTGGGGGGTGTAGGATAGAAATAAAGGTTAATAACTACCTTAAAAATTGTATTAATATTAAAAATGTATTAATAACCCCTGCTTCATCGGCTTTAGCCCATTTTAGCCATTGCCCCCTGCCAAAAGGCGAGGCCGTGTCGGAGAAAACTTTACTAAACAAAATTAAGTGCACCTACATAGTGCTATTCTATACAAAAAATATTATAGCACAAAAAATTAAAAAACAACGAATAAATAAAAAAACAAAAGCATGTATCCGCTTATGTACGCGAGTCCAGCAAATAACACAAGGATAACGCGTAACTGGACGCGCTGAGTAGACACAAAATTGTTCAGCCGACCCCACCAATAAGTGAGACACGACATGGAAAAGCGGGGGGGGGGTTCTGTTGAGGTGCGAGAGGTCTACTAGAGAAAGTCTTTTGAGCACTTATGAATAAGGGGTAGCGCTAATTCAGGTGCTTACGTAGAGAAAGGTAGATAACAAAACCAGGGAAAAGTTTTTCTCGTTTTTTCGCATTCCGGGTAAAGATGCCATTAACAGTATTTCATATTTTTATAAAGGGTGGTTGATGATGGCTTAAGCATCAGTCAAACTCCTCTTCTCCCTCGTCATCAAAAGTCAGCAAATCCGAAACGACCCCACACTATCTATGCTGACTTAATACTCGAATGGCCCCCTTATAAGAGAGTTCGTGACGATTTCGTGGACGGGCAATCAATTGAAGTTACAGCGGTGATGTCGTTTACAACAGACTTTGACTGACCTAGGATCACAACGGGCCCAACCGTGATTAGGCATTAGCGCCGTATTTGTTATAGCGCCAGAATTCTACGAAATGAATGGTGGGCGTTAAATCGGGGTTCGACTATAAATTCGCAACAGCATCGATAGAGCGAATTTTTTCCGAATACCTGACTGACGTGCGTGTTCAAAACTGGGACATAAACATGGATGTTAGTTACGTAACTCAAATTTAATTCAGAATTCTCATTAATTATGAAACTTGAATTAAATCCGAATTTCATTCATTCCCAAATTGATAGATTTAATTCTGTATTTTAATCTGTATGAAACCTGCTCAATTTAATTTCCGAAGTTTCTTGATTCATGAAATTGTCCATTTCATTAAATTCTGAATTTTCATTAATTCTGTACTTCTTTTCTTCCTGTTATGCACTTTTTTTTTATAATAGTAATTCTAGTTAATTTCGAAAATATTGCTTTCTTTTTTAATTGATTCTGTAACTAGGCGTTGTTTATTACAAAAAAAAAATGTAAAAAAAAACCGCTGAAAAAATTATCCACACAAAATGAAGTTAATATTTAATGAAAGAAATCATCCCAGAATGAATGAAATTAATAAAAGTATGAAAAATTTCAGAATCGATGGAAATTCAATAATAATGAAAGAAAGAATTTCAGAATCGATAGAATTTGAGATTTGATGAAGAATGAGTTCAAATGAATGATTTCAGAATCAACGAAAATTTACAATTAATGGATATAATTTCAAAAATATTGGAAGAAATTGAAGAATTTCTTTAAAAAGAATTCAGAATAAATTTTCAGATGTAAATATATTTTTGGAATAAATTTTCAGATGTAAATATATTTTTGGAATAAACTAGAGCAGGAGTAAAAAAAAATAAGATTCAATGAAAATTTTCAGAATTAAATTGATATAAAAATCATGGAAATTCCAGAATCAAATGAAATGGATAATTTCAAAACCAATGAAAATTAGCTAAATGAAATGAAAAATTTCTAGTTTATTCAGAGTTAATGAAAATTGATTATGAATGAAAATTAAATGAAATGAGCGATTTCAGGGTAAATGAATATTCAGGGCAAAAATTAAAAAAATCTAGTTCTAAAATTGTTCATTAATGGAAATTCAGCATTATATAATGAAAATTCAGAACTAGATAAAGTTGAGTAATTTCAGAATTAATGAAAACTCATAATTGAAAGAAATGGTTAATTTCAGCATTGAATGAACAATTTCAGAGTAGAATGAGATGAATAATTTCAGAACTAAATGAGATGAATAATTTCAGAATTAAATGAGATGAATAGTTTCAGAATTAAATGAGATGAATAATTTCAGAATTAAATGAGATGAATAGTTTCAGAATTAAATGAGATGAATAATTTCAGAGTAGAATGAGATGAATAATTTCAGAATTAAATGAGATGAATAGTTTCAGAATTAAATGAGATGAATAATTTCAGAGTAGAATGAGATGAATAATTTCAGAATTAAATGAGATGAATAATTTCAGAATTAAATGAGATGAATAATTTCAGAATTAAATGAGATGAATAGTTTCAGAATTAAATGAGATGAATAATTTCAGAATTAAATGAGATGAATAATTTCAGAATTAAATGAGATGAATAATTTCAGAATTAAATGAGATGAATAATTTCAGAATTAATGAAAAATAGTTATTAAATGAAATGGGACAATGGCAAAATTAATAAAAATTAGTTATTAAATGAAAATGAGCAGTTTCACAATAAATGAATATTCAGGGCAAAATTTAAAAATCTAGCTCTAAAATTTAAAATTCTTCAGCAATAGAAATTCAGAACCAAATTAAATTGAGCAATTTCAGAATTAATGAAAACTCATCAATTGAATGCAAAATGGACAAAGAGAAAATTCGGAATCGAATGCAATGGTTAATTATTTTCTGAATTGAATGAACAATTTCAAAAATTAATGAAAATTAATTATTTAATGAAAATTAATTATTTAATGAAAATGAACAGTTTCAGAATAAATGAAAATTTAGGGCAAAATTAAAAAAATCTAGTTCTAAATTTTAAAATTTTTCAGTAATTTAAACTAAAAGCTAAATTAAATTGAGCAATTTCAGAATTAATGAAAATTCATAATTGAAAAATGGACAACGAAAATTTATAATTAAATGCAATAGTCAATTTCAGAATTAAATAAACAACTTCGGAATCAATTCAAATGAACAATTTGAGTATTAAGTGAAATAGACAATGGGTGTGTGTGTGTGTGAGAATTAAATGTAATGGAAAATTTCAGAATTAAATGTAATGGAAAATTTCAGAATTAAATGTAATGGAAAATTTCAGAATTAAATTTAATGGAAAATTTCAGAATTGAATGAAAATTCCTATTAAATTAAAAAAAAATAGTTACAGAGAACAAAGTACTTTCGTCCGGGAAGCCAATGCTGTTCAGACGGCCCTGGGAAGGGAGGGGCCCTAATGTTCAGTGCCGTCTCAACGTATGGGCTCACCCGGGCACGGCCCGGGGACCTCAAGAGAATAGGGCCTCAGAAAAATGAGAAATAGTTGAATTTTTTCGAAATTTTGCCAAGTAGGGCTTCAGACAAATCACTTGGCCCGGGGGCCCATGACGCTATTAAGACCAGCCCTCACTGCCAATGTTAAATCATATCTTTCAAATTTTACACTTAAAATCTATCTTGGAAAATCGGGTAAAACTCTCAGTAAAATAGAGCTCCGACTTTTTTTTAATGATTAACAAACCATTGCCCAAAAAATTGATAAATAACTATTTCGCAATTATTTTTCATAATTACTTTGAATATCTGTCATTTTTGAAGAACCTCAATTATGTGATCCCTTTCTCGCACAAGGGAGTATATATTCTAGTATCTAGTGTATATATTCTAGAACCTTGCAAGGGAGCATCGCACTCTGGCGCGGTTGGCTCGGCCCGTTTGGACGCCACTGAAATCTTTCTACATCATCAAAAACCTTTCTTACCTCCACGTTGAAAAGAATTTCCCTCTCTCTCGCTTCAACCCACGAAGAATCGAATCGTTTGTGAATGACAAATTATCAATGAAGAATTATAAACACTCGTTAAATATATAAACAATCGGAGAGCACAACAATGAAGCACGTGAGCGACTCTCAACAACGTAACTTTGTTGCATTATCAGCTGACGACGAAAGCCTTTCCTTTCCGGAGCAACAACGTCCGCGGCCGTAATCGTCGGTGACGCGAAATGCTCCCAGAATCCATTGCGCGTGCGAGTCCTTGGCGCTGTTTCCACGAAAACAAGTAGGTTATTGATTGCTGTTCTGTCGCCAACAGTTTCTGATACTCGCAGTTAAATAGAGCCAAGAGATTAGACTTTTATTTTTTTTTAAACTCTAATTTCGCTTTTGATTAGCTTTGGATGAACGGCGTTCCAGTTTGTTAAACTGAGACCTACTTGATTAAGTATGCAGATACACAGAAGTGCCTTGTTGATTTTGGGGGTATTAGCGGAAAAAAAAATTTTCGAAGGCATTTTCGGGGCCATTCAAATATTACATCAGCAGATTTTTAGCCATTTTTGATTACCCCTTGTGAGCAAAATTTCGTTAGCTTTACGCGCCCTTCCTAATGCATATTGGGATCAGAGACGTAAGGGTGGAGGGGTATTAACCCTTCCATACCCCAATGGGCGGGTATAGGGGGGGGCATGGGTATTACCGCCAATGCCCCCGTATATCCACCAGCGTCAAATAGGTAAAACCGACCGTGTGTGATCTAATGTATTTGCGTAAATATGAATTGACATCATCATCATTATCATCATGCCCCCCCCCCCAGACTTTCAAGTCTATGTCCACCTATGCATACCCACCGTCTGCGGAAAATTCACCGACCAACAATTCACCGCTAGGAAAATTATTTATTTTCGATGCGGAAAAATATTTAAAAAATGATTAAAATATCGAAAGTACATTTATAAGTTATTACGATCAATTTTTGTTAATTTCAGTTCTATTTGAAGGCAAAGAACTCAAAATTCCTCTGCAAGAAATGCATTGCGGCCTACTTCCTAAGCCTTCTGTGGCTGCGTAAGCCTCTGATTGGATTGCACAGCTGTAGTGAACTTTGCACCTATATACTGTTACTGATTATGTTATTAATAACAATAAAATATTTATTAATAAAATAATATTTATTATCATAACTAGAGCCCGGAAGTTCAGGCAAAATGCCATAAATGCCTTTTTTTGCCTATTTTCAAACTTTTTTGGTAAAAATGCCTTTTTTGAAATTTTCGTGGCTTAAATAAATATATATATATGTGTGTGTGTGCGCGCGCATACCTATTTTAATACATAACGCCTAGTTTTAAGTTTATTAGTGCATTCCAGAGGCAAAATTCTGTAAAACTTGGACATTTTGGACATTGAGAACTTCAAAAGATTTGCTCTTTTTAAAATTTTCCAACACTCAGTATTAATTATCATCAGAAAGCCCGTCCCTATTGCAACCCCTATTAGACACAACAATGTTATCTTTAAGGCCGAACACATACTGGGGATTGGTGGGGCTTAGAGATTGGTGGCATTTTTGGCATGCAATAACTTTGCTTTGATAGGATGGTGTTAGACGTGAATGATTTTGATTCACGCAGCGAAATTCGTTTCCCCACTGCTTCACATAATGTCTCGCTCAGGCATTGGACTGCGTAGTATATGTATAGCGGACCAATGATTGTCCCAACAGGTCATGAATTGACGTCATGGCTCACACAAAGCGGAGTAGGAGCTGACAGGGCTCTGGGGCACGACCTCCTATATCCTAGGTTATCTAGGTGGTCGTGTCTGGGGCCCCATGTTGTTTTGATTTTGTTGTTGTTTTTTGAACCATAAATTCACTGCAAACAACCATGGCTATTTATTAAACACGCATATTTAGTATTTGATTAAATTGACAAGAGTCGCCCTCAGGGGGTGTGTGACAGATGCAGCCATACAGTTCCCTGGGCGTAAGGGAGTTCAACCATATATATCAACCATAGAAATGAAAGTGATAATTCCAAATAATACAACAAATAAACGAGAATTATTCGAAACTCGAGGGAGCCCCACACGTCATTTTCTCTACGGGGTCCGCGTCTGGTAATGGTGCCCCTGGAATTCGCTTAATCCTGAGGGTCTAGTGACATTTTATTTTCGACTTGAAATCATTACATTATCCTAATTAAATAGATTTCAAGTCGAAAATAAAATGTTACTAGACCCTCAGGATTAAGCGAATTCCAGGGGCACCATTACCAGACGCGGAGCCCGTAGAGAAAATGACGTGTGGGGCTCCCTCTAGTTTCGAATAATTCTCGTTCATTTGTTGTATTATTTGGAATGATCACTTTCATTTCTATGATTGAAACATGGCTACCTTGTTCTATTTTTGTAAAAAAGAAAAAATTAACTTTTTTAAATTATAATAAACTTAAATAACTATAAAACGGGGGGGGGGGTGGTGGTGGTGGTGGTGTAGCAGTAGTAGGTAGGGCCTCCACAAAATGGCTCGGGGATCCATGATGTTCTTAAGTCAGCCACCTCATTGGGCAATTTGCCTGTTGTGGCGTTGTATTTGTATTTGTATATGAACGGAAGAAAAAAATTGACAGCTTGATTATTATTGTTGTCCTACCACGGCCATTATCCACACACGAGGTGTAATGGTTTATTAAAATTGTTTAAATCAATTTTGAACGGCAGTGCATGGTGGGTGGAATTTAAAATTTCAAGTTAAGTATTAATGTGTTAGTTAAGGTATGATGGTGAAGTTGAAACATTCATTGGTAAGCTAAAGAAAACATAACCGCTAAATAGATCGATTGAAATTTTTTTTAAAGAAATATACATTTTAATAAGAAGTAAATCGAGAACTCAACAAGAAAAACATTAAATTTCAAGCATTCCTTTTGTTGGTCTTATCGAAATTCAAACTCATAAATGGAAATTATGGAAACAAAAATATGTTACAATATTTTTGCCACTGAAAAATATTTTCTCATTAAGACACATAACTATTCATATTAAGATAAAGAATTTCACTGAAATAGAGAACAAAAGAGAGTAAAAAGAAAACAGTAGATAAGAGAGCATATAGTAGATTTCTCTTTTTACACTCACCCTATGTGTTCTCTTTCGCTCTTACATGTACATAGTAGACAGACACGTAATATGTGGGGGGATCACTAACAGTAGTATAGAAAAAATCGGTTCATAGGGTCACAATAAAGCTTCACGGTAATGAGGAGAGATGAAAAAAACCACAAAGAAATGATTGAATTTATTCCATTGGCCTTTGGACGAAATATTTCGTCCGTGAGTGTAAAGGTGTTAAATTCTACATTACCCTTGTATTCCTATATGTTTACAACTGGAATAATCAGAGCAGAAAATTAAAAAAAAATACACTGCAAAACATGATGATGTGACCCAAAAGCGACAGCATATTTCTTTATCTGAAAAAGCAGAAAAAGCAATCAAAATACAGTATCTGTATTTCGTACGAGGCTGAGGATAATTAGGTCAAGGGGCATGAGCAAATGATCGTCATCGACAAATAAGTAGATAAAACACGTTTGCTAGATTGAAAATATAATTTTATTTCGATTCATTTATTAATTCAGCACTTGATATAAACTGAAATTAAACTTTTGAATGCACTCTGTGATCATTATTAGACCTCACTTTCCCCGGAAAGCCGCAAATTAACCGGAAACCAACATTACAAAAGCTGGTATCGCTCGAATTTAACGGTATAATGACAAAAGTGGGAAAATATGGTTAGTTGAGAACAATAAATCGTGAAAACCTTTCACCAGAATCGAAGCCTTCATACACTGGAGAGCCAAAAAAATTGGTATAACCTGCCTAATATCGTGTAGGGGCCCCGCAGAAGTGCCGCAACACGACGTGGCATGGACTCGACTAATGTCTGAAGTAGTGCTGGAGGTAATTGACACCATGAATCCTGCAGGGCTGTCCATAAATCCGTAGGAGTAAGAGGGGGGTGCAGATCTCTTCTGTACAGCACGTTGCAAGGCATCCCAGATATGTTCAATAATGCTCATGTCTGGAGATTTAGGTGGCCAGCGGAAGTGTCTAAAGTCAGAAGAGTGTTCCTGGAGCCACTTTGTAGCAATTCTGGACGTGTGGGGTGTCGCATTGTCCTGCTGAAATTGTCCAAGTCCGTCGGAATGAACAATGGACATGAATGGGTGCAGGTGATCAGACAGGATGCTTACGTACCTGTCAGAGTCGTATCTAGACGTATCAGGGGTCCCATATCACGCCAACTGCACACGCCCCATACCATCACAGAGCCTCCACCAGCTTGAACAGTCCCCTGTTGACATGTAGGGGTCCATGGATTCATGAGGTTGTCTCCATACCCGTACACGTCCATCAGCTCGAAGCAATTGGAACCGAGACTCGTCAGACCAGGCAACGTGTTTCCAGTCCTCAACAGTCCAATGTCGGTGTTGTCGGGCCCAGGCGAGGCATAAAGCTTTGTGTCGTGCAGTCATCAAGGGTACACGAGTGGGCCTTCGGCTCCGAAAGCCCATAGCGATGATGTTTCGTTGAATGGTTCGCACGCTGACACTTGTTGATGGCCCAGCATTGAAATCTGCAGCAATTTGCGGAAGGGTTGCACGTCTGTCACGTTTCGATTGAGATTCTCGTCAGTCGTCCCGTTCTTGCATGATCTTTTTCCGGCCGCAGCGATGTCGTAGATTTAATTAATTGTTTACCGGATTCCCGATATTCACGGTACACTCGTGAAATGGTCGTACGTGAAAATCCAAATTTCATCGCTACCTCGGAGATGCTATGTCCCATCTCTCGTGCGCCGACTATAACACCACGTTCAAACTCACTTAAATCTTGATAACCTGCCATTGTAGCAGCAGTAACCGATCTAACAACTGTGCCAGACACTTGTTATGTTATATAGGCGTTGCCGACTACAGCGCCGTACTCTGATTGGTTCCATATCTCTTTATTTGCATACGCATGCCTGTACCAGTTTTTTTGGCTCTTTAGTTTATATCGTCGCACACAGAATGAAGTGAATATTTAAAATTATAATACATAGAAACAAACAGTAATAACTTTGCTTAGACTTGCAGACTTCCTATTTATAGCATATCGAAGCGTATATGCTAAGAGAGATGTGTCATTTCGTTTGTACTTAAAAAGAGTAATAAATTTTCCGGTTATCAAGTTCTAGTAGTGAGGCTATGCTATGATTTCTCCTCAGTGTGGACTCTTTTGTGAGTTTGTAAGTCAGACAACTGCGAAAATTGTTTGCCACAAACATCGCCCTCATATGGCATTTCTCTAGTGTGAACCCATCTGTGTTTATTCAAGGAAGAGCAGCCCGAGTACTTTTTACCGCAAATATCACATTCATATGGTTTCTCCCCAGTGTGGACGCGTTTGTGAGTTTGTAACTGAGACCGTCTCGAAAACTTTTTGCCACAAATATCACAGTCATACGGTTTCTCCCCAGTGTGGACCCTTCTGTGTTTATTCAAGGACGAGTTGTACGAAAACTTTTTGCCACAAATATCACAGTCATATGGTTTCTCCCCAGTGTGCACCCTTCTGTGTTTACTTAAGGAAGAGCAGTCTGAGAATTTTTTACCGCAAAAATCACATTCATGTGGCTTGTCTTTAGCATGAACCCGTCTGTGTATATTCAAGTAACAGAGTTGTGAAAACTTTTTACCACAAGCATCACACTCATATGGTTTCTCCTCAGTGTGAACCCGTCTGTGTTTATTCAAGGAAGAGTTGTACGAAAACTTTTTACAGCAAACATCACACTCATATGGTTTCTCCCCAGTGTGGACTCTTTTGTGTGTTTGTAAAAGTGACCGTTTCGAAAACCTTTTACTACAAATATCGCACTCATATGGCTTCTCTTTAGTGTGAACCCGTCTGTGTACATTCAAGTTAGAAAGTTGTGAAAACTTTTTACCACAAGCATCACACTCATATGGTTTCTCCTCAGTGTGAACCCGTCTGTGCATATTCAAGCAATTGAGTTGTGAAAACTTTTTATCACAAGCACCACACTTATATGGTTTCTCCCCAGTGTGGATTCTTTTGTGTCTTTGTAGGTGAAACAGTCTCAAAAATTTTTTGCCACAAACATCACACTCATACAGTTCTTCCCCAGTGTGCATCTTTCTGTGATTTTTCAAGGAAAAGCTGTTCGAAAAATTTTTAACACAAAAATCGCACTGATATGGTCTCTCTCCAGTGTGAACCCTTCTGTGTTTATTCAAGGAAGAGTTGTACGAAAACTTTTTACCGCAAACATCACACTCATATAGTTTCTCCCCAGTGTGCACCCTTCTGTGTTTATTCAAGGAAGAGCAGTCCGAGAACTTTTTACCACAAACATCACATTCATACGGTTTCTCTCCAGTGTGGATTCTTTTGTGTGTTTGTAAGTGAGAGCGTCTCGAAAACTTTTTACCACAAACATCGCACTCATATGGCTTCTCGTTAGTGTGAACCCGTCTGTGTATATTCAAGGAAGAGAGTTGTGAAAACTTTTTATCGCAAGCATCACACTCATATGGTTTCTCCCCAGTGTGGACTCTTTTGTGTGTTTGTAAGTGAGACAGTCTCGAAAACTTTTTATCGCAAGCACCACATTCATATGGTTTCTCCCCAGTGTGGACTCTTTTGTGTCTTTGTAAGTGAGACAGTCTCGAAAACTTTTTGCCACAAACATCACACTCATATAGTTCCTCCCCAGTGTGCATCTTTCTGTGATTTTTCAAGGAAGAGCTGTTCGAAAATTTTTTAACACAAAGATCGCACTGATAAGTTTTCTCTCCAGTGTGAACTCTTCTGTGTTTATTCAAAGAACTGTCTGAGAGCTTTTTTACCATAAAGATCGCACTGATATGTTCTCTCTCTCCAGAGTGAACCCTTCTGTGTTTATTCAAGGAAGAGCAATCCGAGAACTTTTCACCACAAACATCACATTCATATAGTTTCTCCCCAGTGCGCTCTTTTGTGTGTTTCTGAGACCGTCTCGAAAAATTGTTATCGCAAAAATCGCACTGTTTGCTTTCACTCCAGTGTGGACCTTTCTGTGACTTTTCAGGTTAGAGCTGTATCATTCGTTCTTTGTCCTTGAGCAGATGGCTCTTACTCTGATGAAATTGGAATCGTTGTCATAGGCTCCATCTATATTTTGTATCGGCATTGAAGACAAGTCGTCCATATTAGAATTTTTTGATTTGAACGTATGAAGTTATCTGCAAGATGAAAACTTCATTCGGTTTCTTCAATTAAAAGGGTAGTCTGATATTTATGATGAAATCTTCGCGGTGTGCCTTATTCACTTTGAAATGGTTCGGGGAGATATATTTCTCCACGCTCTTTTTTCCTCGAAAAATTGATCCGTCAGATGTTCAAGTACCTGGCAATGGGAAATAATGAAGTGAGCATATATTAATAAATATTCCATGGCTTATGATAGTATGACTTTAAAATTTAGAAAAGACGAATAGTGTGAATATACAGGGTGGTCCAGAAATCTGAACCTGTTATGAATTTGAAAAAAAAAACTTCCAAATGTGGAGAAAAACGGCTTAAAGTATTTAAAAGAGAAAGTTTAGTGACTTCAAATGGCGCATCGTACAAGTAATGTAGCTTATTGGCATGTCCATGTTACAAAGAACATAGCAAGAAATGCTCTATATAGACTTGATATCCTTCGTGCAAATAAAGGAGCGCAAGTATAAATTTTAACAAGCAATTGAAACGTTGCAATTTTTTTTTTTTGCAAATGATTTAAGCCGTTTGGTTTCTACACAGCTTTTTTTGTGAATTTTCTTTTAAACAGGTCCAGGATTCTGGACCACCTTGCACTTAAAAATGTGAGATGCTTTGCAATGCAATAATTGCATTTTTAATTGAGTTGCTGTATTTTTGAAATATATGACATCCATATTTATTTATGGGCATCTTTTTCTCAGCCATCTCGTTGGGCATTTTGTCTGTTGTGGCGTTGTATTTGTATAATGTTACATAGTATTTCATCAAGTAAACGATGACTACGACCGAAAGTGGCCGGAAAAGCAAAATTAACCCCTTCGCTTTTATCATGTCATATAACATGAAACATTTTTTCAATTTTTGCCTATAAAAAGCGAAGCCATTTTTAGTATTCGCCTATTCTCCTGCAAAATCCAACACCTCCCGAAAATAATACCAAACGCGACTTGGTGACGGAGATCGTTAAACATGCACGCATTGGCGAAGAACCAACACAGAATACACCATAAAACGTTTGTTTGAACTGTACAAACTGGATGAAACTCACCTCTCATATACAAAATAAAGGTCACGCATGGCGCAAACTGGCGAGAAAAATTGCTTCTAAAATCGCCGAAGTGTGAGTTATCGAACTTTGCTTGGCATCGAGAAAATGGACAGTCAAGATTTCTAGTGCATATTCTGGGGTGTTTAATGCGTATATTGGGATTTTCAGTGTATATTTGGCATTTCAAAGCGCATATTATGGTATTTGAAGTGCTTATTTTTGCGTTATTATGTGCTTATTTTTGCATTATTATGTGCTTACTTTTGCATTATTAAGTGCTTATTTTTGCATTATTAAGTACATATTTTTGCATTTTTAAGTGCTTATTTTTGCATTATTAAGTACATATTTTTGCATTTTTAAGTGCATATTTGCGTATTTTTAGAGCATATTTTACCACTTTTTTAGTTCATATAATCCGGGCTCTAGTAATGAATTACAGGACGGCTTATAATTTTGGTCCCGTCAGTGGCCGTTGTTCGCAAGTTTTATTGTATAAAATTGTAAAGTATGGACAAAAGGCAGTTAAAGTTGCTATATCTCCTTCATCTCAGATAGTGGGTACATCCTATTGATGAACAGGGACCTTCATATGGTGTTTTTAAGGGTATTTATGGCAAATAATTAAAAAAATTCCGTGCAAAATCATCTTTAAAAAGTAGCCAAAGATGCGGACGAATTCGCTCCGCATCCGCATCGTCTGAATAGCTCCGAATAACTCAATTGTCAAAACTTAAATGCGGATGCGGAGCCCGCACTTAGGTTTTGACACATGCGGACGACGTCCGGACCCGCATGAACATTTCGAAGATGCGGGCGAATTTCGGCTCGTCTGTGAAAGGCTCAGTATATTCCAATTGTTAAAACTTCTTCCGGACCCGCGTCCGCTCCGTGTGAAAGGGGCCTCAGATTACGGATTCATCCTGATCCTCGCTTGCAAACAGTGCCACCTGCGCGTTGTCAGGGTGAAGACGAGGTGATCTTTCCTCAACGGAGGCACTAGTACCGGAGTTAGAGGAGTCGGGTCCTTTATCTTTTGTCAGGATGTTGCTCAATGAATTTCACCATCATTATTATTATTATATTTTTCTTATCTTATCTTTTTCATTAATCCTCTCGGCGTAGTATGCCAAGCAGCCATGGTCTGTGTAGATGGGCGGCCGGCGAACGGAAGTGAAAGGGTGTCGTTTCTGGACAACATGTGACGTAGTGCAGGGATGACCGCATCGGAGGGGTATCCGTTAAGGGGGATTTTACTGTTCTTCTAAAGTTAACGGTTGCAGAGATAGTCCTATGGGCAAGCAACTTGAATCACCCTTGTTTTGTCGTCGGTGAAATTACTCAATTATGCTTGTAAAAGATCTGATTAGGTACTCGAAGATCGTGATTTCACAAGAATCTTTTACTATGGGGTATGTTCTTACCCATACAGCTCCACCGCAATGGGAAGTGATCAGAGTCCACAATTCGACAGGCTCAACATCGGCGTACGCAGGGGGTTTATAACCTCACCCCCCGCCCCTGAGCCGAGGTTTTAGTGTTATTTTGCAGGAAAAATTTAACCCCCCGCCCCTGAGCCGAGGTTTTAGTGTTATTTTGCAGGAAAAATTTAACCCCCCTCCCCCTCCCAGAACAAAAAAAAATTGACCCCCCTTCCTCGAGAAAATCCTGCGTACGCCCATGGACCTCGAAATTACTAATAAAATGAGCAATATAGGCCTACCAGTGACAAAAACTGGGGGGCGCGGTAGCCCAGGTTGATAAGATATCGCCTAAAGTATCAAAGGATGTTTTGAGGTGACGCAAGTTCGATACCCGGTTCGTCCTTACACAGGGGTACAACAGAAACGGCGACATAACCACAGAAAAAATTTCTACAGCAGGGAGTCCCCCATCGAGGGTTTAAGGCACCAACCTTTCGATGAGTATAAAAAACAAGCCTGCCTTTCGGAATCGGCAATAAAATTGTAGGTCCCGGTCTAATTTTAGCCCGCGTGTGCAGAAAATGACCGTGCTGTGACAAAAAAACTGATCAAATGACAAAAACTGGGGTTCCCAGTTTTCAAAACTGGTAAAGAAGGACGCTTTCGCCTCGCACCATTGATGACGTTACTTTCCCCAGCAGATGGCGTCACTTATACAAAAAAAAAAACGCCGCCACAATCATTTTTCCCAACTACGGAACCGCTGAAAAGGCAAAAAAATAACGACCCGCTCCCTTCGGCTTTCAAATGAACTGTTTACACTAATATTTCTCAACCTATGTCCACGGAACAGAGGTGGTCCGCAGGCAGATACGATAAAATTATTCACCCGTTGTAATTGATATTAAATAACATCCATATGGGTAAAAATAAAAGTATACCTTCATACTTAGGTTCACCCTACATCAGCGGTTCTCACCTGGTGCTCCGCGGCCACTCGAGGAATCTATTGCTTTAAATACAATTTGCTAGCTACTACTAAAATTGTTGAATGGTGTGGAAATGAAAGGTTGCTACTAATCTCAGGCAGGGATTACGCTATAAAAGTTTGATAAAAGATCTTTTAAAAATCTTGACAAAGATCTTTTTATAAATTTTGTATTCAAATTTCTTTTATACAGTTTATTTTATAAAGGAAATGTACCACACATTTTACACTATTTAAAAGATTTATATAAAATTTTTTTTTGCAAGTTTTCGTCAGCTTCGCAGTCTTCGTTAGTCTTGTGCTGTTGCCGGTAGTAGTTATGGGTGGAGAAAATTTTTTTACCATTTGCTGTAGGAAATTTATCATTTGCAATCTCTGTAATGGCTTCGGTTTTTAAAAAAAATGAAGCTTGTGTGGGTGATTGTACAGGATGGAATAATTTGCGGAAGAAACTAATTCTTTAATGCATTACATCTAACTGGGCACGCAGCTTTTAATGAATAATGTGTCAAAATATTGTCTGAGGCTTTAATAAATAATGCGTCAGTTTATAAAGAAGTTGAGGAATACAAAAGACCAGAGAGAAAGTTTAGCGACTAAATTGCCCGTGTTTCACCGTATTACTTATTGAGGCTTATATGTCACGGTAAAATCCCAAAGACTCGGGTTTTGCCAAGGCGAGTTGGTGAGAGTCTAAAAAAGCGCTTGTAGACGTTTTCATTTCGGATTTTTGCCAAGTCAAAGTCCGTTTTAAATGAATCAATCAATCATCATGAACTTATCAATTCCTGATGCTTATTAGTTATTTATTCAATACTGCTTGGCCGAGGCCTGTACAAGGTAACGCGGAGGTGAAGTTAGACAGAGACGATTGATGTTGCAAAGAAAATCGGATACTGTTGTACAATCAATAATGTTTGGCGGGAGGTTGTTCCAGTCGGTTATTGTAAGAGGAAAGAAACTAAATTTGAAACAATCTGCGAGTGCAAATATGGGTTTCAATTTTTGTGAATGGTTAATTCTTTGTGAAAAGTATGAAGCTGGAGTTAGAAAATTCGAAGTGTCGATATGAAAATGGCCATGAAGGGTTTTGAAAAGGAAAGATAATCGAGAGATATATCCACGGGTAAATAGTGGTTGCATATTGAGTTGGCGCTTGAGTTCAGTGATGGAGGCAGAGAATGTTAAGAATGAAGCGGGCGGATTTATTCTGAATAGATCCTAATTTGTCTATATTGGATAGAGTATGGGGGGTCCCAGATTTCACAGGCATATTGAGAGTACGGGAACGATGTAGGTTTGGAAGCAGAGATGTCTGAGGAGGTGACGGGTGGAGTTTTTGAGGTTCCGACGACGAAAAAAGAGTTTTTGGAGACACTTAATGAAAAACGTAATCAACATGGAGATTCCAACGGGGAGGTCGGTAGAAATACTTACATCTAGATATTTATAATTAGAAACTGCGGTGATTAAGGAGTTATTGATAGTGTAAGAAAAATCGAGGGGAAGTCTTTTGATTGATAATAATTTAATAATTATAAACAAATAATGAATAAACAAACGAAATAACCACCGTGATGAGGTTTCGACGCTATTTAAGTCCATGATGCTCGTAATTAATTTACTCCTACCAGTTAAAGCCCGTTTTAAATGAATTAATTAACCATCATTAACTTAATAGTTCCCCACTCGACTTGATTAATTAATGATTGTTTAATAATTTCAATTACTAGTGTGAGTGACGCTTAGTACCTAATGAATGACGCTTATTAATGAATGTATAGTGATAAGTATTAAAGTGAAACTTACTTTGTCGTGATGGCCCGCTGCTCGCGCTGACGCATGGGAGCGCTGGAGGAGCTTTGCCCGCTGAACCCCCTTTCAGTGAGGGCATCTTGACGCCTCATCCCTCTGGAGATGTCGGGACACTAACTAACGGGCTTGAGTACAAGTGAACCTAAACTTGGATACGTGGCAGCATTTAGGAAAACTAATAAGTTATTATCGTTTTATTAATTTTTTTTAAACGGGTTTTTATTGTGGAGAATAAATAAAATAATTTATTCATTAATATTAATTCCCCAATTAGCCTTATTTTTTAATCAATTAATTAATAATCGTAAAGAATTAAAGTTAATGATGGTTTATTGACTGATTAAAAACGGGCTTTGACTTGGTAATGAATCCGAAATAAGAACGTTTGCGAGTATTTTTCGGACACCTTGCCTCCGAGCTTTTACCTTGAACCGTGGCATATACATACATCGGAGTGGCACTTGCGGATCGTGATGCAGCAACTGAACATTATATTGGCTCTCGAATAGAAAGAAGTTGGTCACCCTTCATATGATGAACTAATTCAATCTCCACCATCTCAGATGAGAATTAAATGAATGTATCATTAATGTGAATCCGGTGATGTGATAATATGACAGGGTTTCTCAAAGTGGGCGCCGTGGCTTCTGGGGACGTCCCGGCGGGGGAATGAAGATATTGATTTTTTGTGCCTCTTTTTGCTTTGAACTGGTTCTTTTATAAGTGAAAACACCACTTAACTATTCTGGGGAGCAGCAGCAGGAAACCCAGGAACTGGGCAAGTGAGCCGCGGGTGACATAAAACTCATTTTCTATAAGACCTCATTGTGCCTTTTCGGGGGGCTCCCGGGCAGACTTCTATTTGGGGTCTGCTCCGACTTTTTTGCAGGGTCCTGTATTTGTGAAAATTTTCTTCAATTTTGTGAAAAGTGTCATTAATTTTGTGAGAATTTTGTAGGAAGCGAAATAATCTAGTTTGTCTATCACAAAAGAAATTAAATTTAAAATTTATGGATTCGTTATTTTTTTTATTTCGTGAAGGGTTCGTTTTTCGGATCCGAAATTTTGTGAAAGGTCCGGAAAACGGACCCAAATTTTGGCTGGACAGACCCCCGGTAAGTGTAAATTTTTGTGGAGCCCCATTCGGCTCGGAGCCCTGAGACAGTGCCCCGGTCTAGTTACATTCCTAATTTTCTATCATATTTATTGTTGAAAACGCAAGTTTCTTTTTAATCCAAGAAATACACACGGTAGAGAATCATTTGTTTTTCCTCCCCAGAAAAGGGAGGAGCAAGTGAGACGAAAAGGTGACGTACAAAGAACAGGTTTTTGAAGAGTTAATACGTCACAGGGTGTCATGTACTTGAAACCGCAGGATAGGAATCGCATCAGCATAACTCTTTAGTCAAACATTTATGAAGACGCAATATTTGACGAAAGATTTCGCACCTGATATATACACTGCTCAAAACAAGTAGGGGAACAAGCAAAAAAGTGAAGAAAACCGTGCGAGACAGCCACGTATTGGCATACAATGGATAGTACACGCGTATCAATGCGCAATACAGAAAAAAGACGTAAAAAAATTTGGAATTAAGCTTTAATTGTTTGAAAATATGGAAAAAAAACATGAAAAGATGATTTAGGGCAACAATTTGGTTACATGTAAACGATAAAAAAACGTACTGTTTAGACATGATGCATGAGTTTTAATAGGGCGTGTGGTCTCCTCGAACAGCAAAGTCTGCTGCACACCTGTTTGCCATGGATGCGATGAGGTTATCGATCAGACTTTGGGGAATACTGTTCCACTCCTCAAGAAGTGCAATCTGCAAGTCTCGGACAGTAACAGGCGGCCTTGGTCGCGCAGCAATGCGTCGTCCGAGCATGTCCCAAACATGCTCGATTGGATTCAGGTCAGGAGAGCACGCTGGCCATTCCATACGCTGTATTGTTTCAGCTTCAAGCATGTTCTTCACCAGACGAGCTCTATGCGGTCGGGCATTATCATCCTGGAAAACAAAGGAATCTCCAATGGCTCCACTCCAGCATAAGGGATGACATGAGGTCGCAGTATCTCGTCTGCATACCTTCGGGCCGTCAAAGTGCCATTCCGAATGATATGCAGGTCCGTACGTCCGCCAATGCTGATTCCACCCCATACCATCCAACCAGCTCGTCTGTATTGTGACCTTTCACGAACGAATGCGGGGTTATTTCGAGTGTCCCTGTCCCTCCATACCAGAACACGTCGGGTGTCACACTCCAGACTGAATCGGGACTCGTCTGTAAACAGCACTTGGCTCCAATCATGTTGCTCCCAATCTCGATGTTCAGCAGCCCATCTTCTTCGGGCCGCACGGTGGCGTGGGGATCAACGGAATGCAGACCATTGGCGTACGTGCATAGAGCCCTCCCTCATGAAGCCGATTACGTACTGTTTGGCTGGACACCCTTCGTCCTGTTGCCAAGAGCAACCGTCTTTGCAGCTGCGTAGCATTCTCTGTTCTGTTTCGACGGGCTGTTAACCGTATATACCGGTCATCAGTTGCTGTAGTGGCGCGTGGCCGACCTTGCCCTGGTCGACGTCTAACATTTCCTGCTTCTTGGAATCGATTCCACAGCCTTGCAACAACACTTCTGGCGACTCCAACAGCGTCCGCGACACTACGTTGTGTTTGCCCGGATTCCAGTCTGCCTATAACACGCCATGCCATGGATTCCGGTAAATCACGTTGTTGAGACATTCTCAAGTCACCTTGTCTCAAAAAACAATACTGCGCAATCGAATTTCACAGTAAAACAGACGTTTCTGCAACATCCCGATTTCTGCCCTTATCTCCTTTTTCTGGTTTTTGACGTCATGAACTTTGATTTGCATATGAAGTTTTCTTCTTCCGTTTCCTGCTAGGCTTTAAATTATGGATGATTCATTTTATGTTACTTATCGGTATACATCTTTGCGTAATTTTGTTAAAACCATGTGCTCCCCTAATTGTTTTGAGCAGTGTATAATGTATTGGGTCACTGTCCACCATCAGAGATAATGAAACAAATGTATAATCAATGTAAACCAACAAATCCAGTGATGCGTCATGTATAAACAGCAGAGCCCGGATATAGCGAATTGGCACGTGAAAAACATCCGTAGTATCCGATATTCGTGAAAATCGATAAACCATAAATATTCGAGTTTAATGAGAAAAACTCCCTTCTAAACTTACTCGCGATGATGGAACAGGTTGTCCTCGAACAGACTTAAAAATTTAAGAAACTAAAAATGAAAGTTATTCACGTAAGTCACATTGAACATTGAAGGACCGGACACACCCCGCTTCCCATCTCAGAGAGATATCGAAGCTTTCCCGGGGGATGGGTGTATAAGGAAATTTATTAATTATGTGAAAATAACAATGACATACATATATACAATAAATAATCTGGAATAAATAATCGTACAAATTGTGATCATATAGCATCATCCACAGATAATCAGTCCGTAATCGTAATAGTCCTTATATAAATAATCAAAGAATAATTTTTTTTTTTTCTTGTATGTGATAGAATCTGGAATTGAGTTTATCCAATCTAGAATATACCAATTTCGGCAATCAAGCTGTAATAAGATATAAATTGACGTCTATATGTCCGGCATCTCCATTTCATTCACACCCGCCGGAAAAGGATTTTAAAATTTTTGTTTCCAATGCGTCTGCCCAAATAAAAAAATTTCACTCAACCTGGCGGAATAAAAATAAGCAGAATAAAGTATCCCTGCGATGCGGGGTCGGAAATATCCTGACATCGTGATATTTTGACGTTTCCTCTCAAAAAAATTTAATAACAAGAAATTAATTGCATATAGAAACGTCCTCTCCACTTGTCAATACAAGATTCAAGACTGGTTATTTGTGGAGATGAAGATTAGAAGGAAGAAAATTCATCACTGCCCCCCCCCGGGGACTCGAACCCCGGTCTCTCGCTTGCCGGACGAGTGCTCTACCATCTAAGCTATGGAAGTAGATCGAACATTTCAACCTATAACCAGTCTATGATAACCAGTCTTTCGATGAATCTTGTATTAAAAAGTGGAGAGGACGTTTCTATATGCATATGGCCATCCGGTTGGCATTTGTCATTCACGAGCTATTAGTTGATTGTTGACCCCGTCCATGTACGATGCCTTTCAACATATATATATACGCTCCAAGGTTGAAATACTCTACCTGCTTCCATAGCTTAGATGGTAGAGCACTCGTCCGGCAAGCGAGAGACCGGGGTTCGAGTCCCCGGGGGGGCAGTGATGAATTTTCTTCCTTCTAATCTTCATCTCCACAAATAACCAGTCTTTCGATGAATCTTGTAAGAAATTAATTGTCAAAATAGTTGCAGTTCTCAAACCTGGACAAAAGGGCAAATTTTCTAAAACGTAGGACACTTGAACTTATATCAAAAAAGAAGACGTCCGTCAACCAGGGACAGATCTTGAGCTCGGTTTTTTTTTAAACATTGTGAACATGGTGACTATACGTCCCGCATTGTCCCGTATTTTCCGGAGCAGTCACGGTTTTTCTTTTTTCTGACTTTTTTTGAAAAAAATACCCGTTTTTTTTTGTTTTTTTTTTTTTGTCAAAGTTTTTTTGCATTTGTTAATATACAATATGTTTGTTCTTATACAATCACCTTCATTCTAAGAAGATACAGGACTCTTATTTTCTCCAATGCACATACACTTAAATTCTGTATCACTCACATTTCTTTAAAAGTTGTGCAATTCAGCCATGTTGGTTTAATTTTCTTGCTTTCAAACTTTAATATTGTGGTCTACAAACTTCAAATGCCCATCTTCTTGACGGGAACAGATAATATTCTCTCCAAGGACTACTACTAGAATTTACTAGAGAATATTCTTATCAAAAATAACGATTATTCTCAAGTTGTTTATGGAGATTATTCATTATAATACATGTTATTACATATATTCTTGATAATACTCTCTGGAAAGATTTCGGTAAATGAAGAATATTCTCATTGAGGAGAATACTCGAGAATATTCTCCGGAAGGACTATTATTAATAACTTCAGAATGATTCTTATTATTTTCTATAAGAATATTCCCCAGTAATTTATGAAAGTAGCCCTTTCGGAGAATATTCTCAAGGATATTATATGCAACTGTATTATAAATAACAGGAGAATATTCTCATCAAATACATATAAGAATATTCTCGAATTGTTTATAATAGTAGTCCTACCAGAGAATATTCTCCTCGATGAGAATATTCTCCGAAAGATTATTCTCGAGAATTTTACATCTCTAGTTTGCTTGGCCCGTTTGAGAAAGTATCTAGTTGCGGCGCTAGATAGATGACAACAGCTACTGAACACAAAATACGTCAAATGCTGGGCACACACACATAAGCACACTGTTAAGTTTCACCAACACAAATCTGACATAGCTCGCATATTCAGGTGTGAAAATATGTGGCAGTTAAATGGCGACAGATCAGAGTGGTGGACCATCAGGGAGGGAAAATAAAATCATTTTACCAGAAAAACCAAAGTATGAATAGGGAATCAGAAGATAAGAGTCTGAGAGAGAATCTAATTTGGTCAGAAAATATTGAAAGTACTAAGATTTTTTTAATGAAATGTAAAATCAATCAGAAGGGAATTTACAGATTGATTTATTAGTAAATATATAAATGTGTGCCTCCAACTGTTAATTAAAGTGGATCCTGCTTATAACGTTTTTCAAAAAACCATCATAGAAAACGTTTTAAATAGGAAAACATTTTAACCCTAGTTAACAACAGTGCATAACTGTTGCCAATTAGCAACAGCTATTTTAAACATGTTTCTTTTTCCGTTGTCAATTGGCAACTTCGTGTTTGAAATATTCATTGTTCCCATTTCTCAATTTCTTTCAAAAGACATTTATGAATAGGCTGACCATATTTCCTCGAGAGAAATACGGGACATTACGTTTCCAAATACGGGGAAATACGGGACATCGCCAATTTTCACCAACAACAACGCCAAATTCAAACAAAGTTGCCAAATATTGTTGAAATTATACGGAAAAATCACAATGGCGGGAAATGATGCAAATTGCAGTGAATTACAATGTATTCCACGAAAGACGAACGTTCAAGGCAAATGTGGGAGATTAATATTCTCATATATAGTTGTAATTATCGTAAAATAATTTATGAGTTGAAAAATAATGTCAATCTTTGACTTTAATAAAGAATAAAAATTCAAGTTGGCATCGTGTAAAATACGGGAAAAACACTTTTGCCAAAAAGTCGGGACGGCCAAAAAAAAACAGAAAATACCGGGACTGTCCCGGGAAATACGGGACGTATGGTCACCCTATTTATGAATGACAGTAAAACTCCACAATTAAAAAAGAAATGTAAATCTTCTGTAAAACCTGTCAAAAAAGAAAAATATGCACTGTAGGGTCGAAAAATGACTTATTTGCATTTGTTTCTTTTTTTTTTACGTTGAAGTTGGCAACCCAAGTTTTTTTTCTTCTATAGTTGGAATCACAAAGAAGGTAGTTATGTATTTGGAAAGTAATAATACTTCAATACATTTATTTTATATGCGAGTTTACATCGTCTTGCACCTGTACGTCCCCTTTCAGACCATGTATAAGGAGTACAACTCGAAATAGATTTTTTTTTTAATTTGTTTTCCGGCTTTCTAAAGGGTTTAATTAATTACGGAAAAAATTATCAGCTCAAAATAAAAGAAATCATGCATTGTAGGGTTAAAAGGAAATCTTAATGAGAGAATTACTTATTGTTAGGACCAGGAAAACTAAGTTATACAAAGTGGGAAAAGTTCTAAATGGGAGGAATGTTATAAGCGGGATAAACTGTATATTTGTTTTAGATTTGCGGAACTCCATACGTTTTAAATTCTCACCTTTGGATAAGTATGAACGAACTTTTGGATAGAACATGTTTTAAGCAATAAAAATTACTTGATTCACAGATACCTTTTTCTACCCACAACATGGCCCACAGCTCAGTCTCAACGAAGAAATATAAGCAGGTGACCTGGGCATGCCCTGGAAGATAATTTATAGGAATACCAGTAAGTTATTGGGGGGGGGGGGGGCGCATAATTTTTTTTCAAGATAAATTTTTATATGAGAGGGACCCACTTTCACTCAAAAAGGACCCAGATTTTTCGAATAACCAAAGCAAATCGAATTTAAAGCAAATCGAAGCCATGATCAGTGAAAGAAATAATTCCAAAATCGATAATGAACAATCAAAATCCAGATATTACGTAAAAAATAATTTAGGGAACAGAATCAGTCAAAAAGAAATATATATATAGGGTGACCATGCGTCCCGTATTTCCCGGGACAGTCCCGGTTTTCTTTTTTTTTCTGGCTGTCCCGACTTTTTTGCAAAAGTGTCCCGGTTTTTCCCGTTTTTTTACATGGTGCCTACTTGGATTTTAATTCTTTATTGAAGTCAAAGATTGAAATTATTTTTCAACTCATAAACTATATTATGATAATTACAGCTACAAATAAGAACTTCAATTTCCCACGTTTGTCTTGTTGAATGTATTATTTCGTCGAATTCATTTTAATCCACTGCAATTTGCAGTAACGCTTCGTTTTCCACCATCGCGATTTTTCAGTAATTTCAGCAATATTTGGCAACTTGTTGCACTTTTGGCGTTGTTCTTGGCGATAATTGGCGATGTCCCGTATTTTCCCGTATTTGGAATCCCAATTTCCCGTATTTCTCTCGAGGAAATACGGTCAGCCTAAATATATCAGAAACAATCAAAATCCACAGATTTAAAGACAGGTGATTATTTCCTGAGATTTAAATTCTATACAAACGTACGAGTACTTCCTTTCACTGATAGATGGCAGCACATTATGTTTAAATGTACAGAAAGAATAAATTTGCTTCGGAAAAATGGAATGAAATTCCCAATCTTTGATAAGAACAAAAAAAGAAATGTCTCACCTAATGAATATACGAAGTTGACAACCTTTCCCACCAACAATGGATGCGTTGATCGATCAAATGATGGTTTTCACTTCAAATGCAATGATGCCCAATGAAATATAAACATAAAACTACGGCATGATCGAAAGCCCTTAAAATACAATGAATGAATGCCAATGTAGATAAGAGATGGGCGATCTGCTCATGAGCCGTCTAGAAGAGCCGCTCTTTTCAAAGAGTGAGTGGGCGACGGTGTTCTTGAAAAAAGAACCGCCGCCCTTTTACACTTCCATCGCACACAAGAAACTACCAAGAACAGGCAGACTTTCGCAAATGTGAAAAGAACCGTGACGGCTCATATTGCCTGTTACTAACGAACCGTGATAAACTACGAACGGCGGAAATTTAAGTGAATTGTTTTCCGTTGAAACGCCTCTTGTAATTGGTCGGAAATGACCCGTGATCCACTTTTATCGCCCATGTTGCCTGCTCCTATTGGCTACTAACGAACCGCGAGCGAGGGAAATTCAAGTGACCCATTTCCTCTTAAGGGGCAGTGATGGTAATACGTGGGATTTTTTGGGAAAATTTGACAAAGTGGGAAATTTCTTAGCATTTCTGGAAAATTTTGAGAGAGCATCAAACAAAAGAATTTTTTGAAAAAAAAAAGAAATTAATGCAGTGCTATACTTTTTCTATTGTAACATACTTGGTTATGTATTTTACCCGCTAGATGGTAGCACATTTTTCGGAATGCATGGGAAAAATTTAGTCAAAAGGGAAATTTTTGAGGGAAATTTTGCTGGAAGAGGTTACCATCATGGTCCCCACATAGGCGGAGCTGAAAGGGCCCGGGACGATTATCACCATTTTTTTGCTTTTTCATGCTATAAATTAGCTACAGAAGGGGCCTGTTAAAAGGCTGACCGAGGGGCCCGCAAAAAATCTCAGCCTAGGGACCCTGCTACAGGATGTGGGGACTATGGTTACCATCACTGGTTAGGGGCCGTTCAAGTATTACGTAAGCAAATTTTTAGCCACTTCCCCCCCCCCCTTGTCAGCAAAATTTTGTCATCAGTACTGCCCCTCTGAATCCTAACGCATATTGCTGGGATCAGAGACGTACACGGGGGGGGGGGCATAGGGGGTCTCTCATGCCCCCTCCCACGATCAAAAATTTATTTTTGTAATGCAAAAAAAATATTTTTTTTTAATTGAAATTTCGGAAGAAAATACCTTTAAATGTTATTATAATCAATTTCTGTTAATTTAAATGTTATTTGAAGGCTATGAACTCAAAATTTATATTTAATACATTCATTGCGACCCACGCTCTAAGCCATATAATGATAAATCACGTAAAGGTCCTTGACCCGCGGTCTAAATATGGCCCTGGGGGATATCTGATGCGGTCTGCCCTCTTCAAACCTAATTTTGTAAAAATGAACTAAGCGGCACATTTACAGATCGCTTAAGTGTCCCGTAGTACAATTCCAGAACATTTAAGCGGCCCGGATACATTTCCAGAGCATTTAAGCGGCCCGGACACATTGGCAGATCACTTGGATCCGCGAAACATTTAGAGATCACTGAAGGGGCTCTGCAGGGCACTTATCAATAGGGGGGAATGTTACTTCACGTGCCCACAAACTATCGAAAGGTTTTTCTAGTTTTTTGCGCGCCGAGTAAGTTGCCATTAAAATATTTCATATTTTCATAAAAGGTGGTTGATGACGTAAGCATTATCCAAACCCCCCCCCCTTGTCATCAAAAGTCGATGATGACGTAATACTTGAGCGGCCCCTTAAGAGGCTCGGAAAATGAACCGTGAGCCGCTTCGCTCGCCACTGTTCTTTAGAACGCAACTGATCTTCCAAGTCCCACCCTCCCTTCTAAGAATGCATTGGCCACCTTTTCTCTTTTTTCTCATTTTGCAAGGTTATTTTGCAAAAGGTTTTTTATAACCCCTTCTTCGCTTGTTTCTTTTTTATTTTCACTTATTTATTTTTCGCTCTTTCACCCATGGGCTGAGATACGCCCCCCCCCCCCCCCAGCGTCAAAGGTGGAGTCGACTGATCTAATGTATATATGTATACATGAATTGACATCATCATCGTACCCCCCCCCAGACTTCCAAGTCTATCCCCGCCTATGCGTTCACCATGGCCCCCACATCCTGAAGCAGGGCCCCTAGGCTGGGATCTTTTACGGGGCCCCCTTTATGATGAATTTATAGCGTGAAAAAACAAAAAAATGATTAAAATCCTCACGGGCCCCAGGGCTGGAGCCTTGTCAGCCCACCCCGTGTGGGAGCTATGGAGGGGACGGGATCATTTTCGTTACTATTATTGTTATTTTGCGTATTCACTAGGGGGGAGGTCTCAGGTGTAGAGGAGGCCTCTTGAAAATGAGATGTTAAAATCTCCAAGAGTAGGAGTTATGTAAGGTTTAAATTGGAAGGCAGGAATTTTTAGCCAGATAGTGCAGGGCCGCGCAATCTCAAGGGGGAGTAGGCGGGTCTGGTGACCGCAGGCGCTGGACTAGTGGGGGAGCCGAATTCACTTTTTAACTGTTTCTTCTACATTACACGGGGGGCACAGAAATGCGAGCTTGTCCTGGCTCCAAAAGTATCTAGTTGCGTCCCTGGATCGGGGGAGATGGAGACGGCCCTGCTCATCACCTCGGATTTGTTGCCCATCCTAGAGCTGCTCCCTCCCTCCCTCCCACAGTGGACAAAAATCATTTTCCCTATTTTTTTATCGACTTTTTACTTCAGATTTCAGATTTGATTCCATTTCCTATGAGCAGAAAGAAACAGTTTTCCCTAATATTTTTGGTCAATAAGACTCTTTTGACCATTTCATCATGGATTTGGCACCCTTCTTAAGCGGACAACAGCCATTTTCCTTAATTTTTTTTTTGTAGATCTTTAAATTTTTTTTCACTCTGCCACCTCGGATTTGGCGCCTCTCCTAAAGCGGACAGAAATCATTTTCCCTAATTTTTTCTGCCCTTTTATCATGGATTTTTAAATATTCCCTCTTTCGAAGGTTTTTAACAACTGGCTGTTGCGAAGATGAATTTTGGAAAGAGAAAAAATTCAACAGCTTTTGCGGGGTATTGAACCCATGTCCTTTCACTTTCCGGGTGAACGCCCTAGACCTTTCGTATGTATAGCGGAGAGTGACGTCATCCTCTCTCTCTCTCTCATTCCCTCTTTCACCTCGGATATGGCACCCCTCATGGAGGGATCATTTTCCTTATTATTATTATTTGCCTATTCACCAGTGTAGTCTTACGCACGGGCCAACCCGGCACATCCCCGGGAAGGGGGGGGGGGAGTCTCGGGTGCAGAGGAGGACTCGTAAATATGAGATGTTAAAAATTCCAAGAGTAGGAGTAGGTAAGAGTTTAACTTCGTAAGCAGGAATTTTTAGCCAGGAAAAGCAGGGTCGCAACTAGGGGGGGGGCGGGGGGTTTGGCTGGTCTGGTGCCCTGGCGCTGGACTAGTTGGGTAGCCGAATTCACCCTTTGACTGCTCCTTCTACATTACACGGGGTCACAGAAATGCGAGCTTGTTCGGGGCCTTCGTGATGTTCGTTTTTCACTTCTTACCTAATATGAGCCGGTAAGAAGGGGAAAACGAACATCACGAAGGCCCCGGCTTGTTCCGGCTCAAAACGTATCTAGTTGCGTCCCTGGATTGGGGGTGAGGAGGAAGGTATCCCAGGATACTCTCAAAACGGCCCTGCTCATAACCTCGGATTTGCTGCCCCTCCTAGAGCTCTAACAGAAATCATTTTCCCTTATTTTTCTCCCCTTGATCAATATTAATTTTTTTTTTCGCTCTTTGACCTCGGATTTCCACGTTTATAAATGAGATTAGCAGTGGCGTAGCCGGGGGGGGGGGGGAGCAAAGGGAGCGATTGCTCCCCCAATCGAAATTTTGCCTACATTGGCGCCTATTTTTCTAAATGACTGTTGATCTTTAAAAAACTTGAAAAATACTGACTTTTTCATTTTCTACCTTCATTGACGATAGGAATGATGAGTAAGGAAAAAAAAACCTACATTTATATTTGCGCTTTTTGCAGTTTCACAGTGATTGGGTTTGCACTAATCTTTAAGAGAAGAAGGATAAAAAGAAAATGGAGGTTTTTTCATTACCATTTTTGGCAATCGCTCTCAAGCTCTTCGTCTGGAAGCATGTTCAGATCAGCCCCTGTCAGAATCTCTTGCCTGCTTCTAGCTGTAACTTTTTTCTCTTGCTATTGGTCGTTCTCGGTAGAGCTCCTAGAAATACCTTTCATAGGTATGAGGACATGGCGTTCACGAAATGCTCATTCTGTTCTGAAGGGCCACCAAGAGCATTGACTAAGGCGCCTTTTGAAGAAATCAGGCACGGGAACTTATTGTGGACAGACCACTGAACCTATGAAGTAATGACTAGAATTCAAGCTCCAAGAAGTATCGCCTTTTCTTTGGGCGCCTTAAGTAGAGTTTGAGCTCCTAGAAATACCACTTTATGTATGGGCGATGAGCCACGAGCACACACACTTTGAGAATCCTTTGAATATTTCCGAAATAAAATAATATAAATGCTGTATATACTCATCGCTTTTTAAAGCAGAATTCCGGGCGTTATTTGTTTCTTTATATTTCCCACAACAACACATTGGTGGTCCACACAGGGCGGTCTTACGGGCATCAAAGGGCCTCTAAGCCCTCTACCTGTTCAGAAATTCCTGCCTAACAGTTCACTTTCGAAAATTTTAACTGGATCTCATCTTCGTGAAGTCCCTTTTGCACTTGAGGCACCTGGGCCGGGCCTGGAATTGCCCATGTATTACGAGGAAAGTTTAAAAGTAACTGAAGATACATACATATAGTATTTCAGAAAAACAGAAAGTGTCCACGAAACGTTCAGTCTACTCTCAAAAATTATCTAGTGTTTTTCAATTAGCGCTTATCCGAGGGCTTACGATACTTTCAAATATGAACTATGGCGTCGTGAGGTTTGCCAGCACTTACCTGAAGGCCCTCTGGTGAAATTACGAGGGAAAAAATCCAAGAACTTATTAGTTCTCAAACTGTGCGTTACCAACCTTTGTCAGGGGCACCGCGGAGCATCCCGAAGGTTTCGCAAAGAGATTCTTTGTTAAACTGCTATGGTGAGCCGTTGGCGAACATTGATTAAAGTAACGGGGCATCGCAGATGGACAAAGTTTGAGAACCCCTGCGCTAGTCTGTACCATTCATCACTCGACATATTGCCATTCTTCTCTGATTTGTTATGAAACAGATCGCATGAATTTATTTCACTGGAAATAAATATACATATGTAACGAATCTATTTTCCCAGTATGTATATTTTTACTAACTCTCTGTGTCCTTACAGCACATAATGCGTTTTGTTTGTTTATACGTTGTTAAAAGAAGGTGAGAAGAAAAAATCTATCTTCCAAGAGAAGAGAACGTGAGTTGGAATGTGGCTTCCGTCCTGGAAGGTTGTATGTTTTGAGTGTGCTTCTAAGGGCTTCTTCGTTAAGTTCCGTAGTTTCGTGTATAAATTGGACACCCCCTCGAATATCAAGTGTATAGGGATATTCCGCCACCTCACGGAAATGTGACGCACCTCCGACACGACGTCCCCTTAAAAAACTGGCGCCCAGCGTCGTGGCTCGAACTGAAGGCAGTACGAAACGGACATTCGATCTCAACTGTGAAGTTCCTGATAGCGCCTAAAATCGAAATGGCGTACTTGGCCAAAGGTAACAAACGAGATTTGATCCTACTCGCTCTAGAATTATGAGAGGAAGTTCCGAATGATTCGCGTGTAGTAGTCTCTAACACATAATAACAAAGTCCTCCGGTTATGAGGAAGAATTCGTGAAAGCCCTGCTGGCTACTATTATCGGAGAAAGAGAGGGAGAAGAAGAACGAGCTAGAATAGTTGACGAAAGAGAAAAAGAACGATCTAGAATCGCCGAAGAAAAGGAACAATCTAGGATCGCCGAAGAAAAGGAACGATCTAGAATCGCCGAAGAAAAGGAACGAGAACGTTCGTTTGAACTTGAAAAGATGCGGTTGCAGCATGAGTTTCAACGACTCTCGCAACCGGCAGAAGAGCCATCCGTCGCTCTCATCGATCAGCCCAAGTTCGACGTGAAGAGATTGATCCCGAATTTCAATCCGAGTGAAGATGATATGTCGCTATTCCTAAAGTTGTTTGAAAGACAGCTAAAATTCTTGAAAATGCAGAAGGTGAACTGGGTTGCGTATGTACTGGGAGTTTTGCCGAATGAGGTTGCTAAACTCATTGCGCGAGAACCTGAAGATAAGGCCCATGATTACGACCACATCCGGGAGGTGCTCTTACGCCGTTTCAAGCTAAGTGCAGAAAGGTTCCGGCAGCTCTTCTCTACTCACAGAAAAGCACCTGGAAGTACCTGGAAGGACTATCACTTTGAGATTCAAAGTTACTTTGAGGGCTGGCTGTCCGAACTGAACATTTCAAACTTTGACAAGCTGAAAGATCTAATGATTTTGGATCAGATGAAGATGAGGATCCCTCCTGAAATTAGAGAACATTTTCTGGATGTTTGGAGTGAGTGGACTACCCCTGATGAGATCGTGGAGAAACTTGATGCTTATGATAACCGTCGAAACAAAAAGAGTGAAATCCAATGTGAGGGGAAGAAGTTTTAGTCAAAGCAACATGAACCCCCCTAGGTCTCCAGTGCGACAAAGAGACTATCATTCTAATCAACGTGCGAATCCGGAATCGGAAGATGCAGGACGTCATCCTGTCTTAAGATGTTATGGTTGTGGGGGAACCTGGTGTTACAAAGTCCCGCTGCCGAACTTGTAATCCTCCAACGGATAGACCAGGACCCAGTGTCAACGGTTTAGACTTATACAGTTTATCATCCCATCCTAATACGGAATCGAAAGATGCCAGTAGCAGTCACGTACTAAGATGTTACGGGTGCGGAGAACCTGGTGTCGTCAAGTCCAGATATCGGACGTGCAATCCTGCCACGAACACCCCAGAAGTTAGTGTCGGCACCTTGGACTTTTACAGTTTCTCAACTGAGAGACGTCAAAGAAATGCTATCGAAGTCATGATCTGTCATAAGCGTGGAGCAGTGTGTGCTGACACTGGGGCCACACATTCGGTGGCAGGGGAGAAGCTATATCATCTCTTACAAGAACATTTGCTGTGATCTATTTCGTTAATATAGATGGCAGCATCTAATAGACCTTATTCTGTGCTTTGTTTATAATGTTCAAGTGATTTAAGATTGCTGTCTGTTCTGCTTCTGTGTCTCACGCTCTCTCGAGCATTCGCACTCATGTAGCCAACGCGTTAACATCTATTTCTATTCGTGCTTCATCCTATATCATGTGTATGTGTATTAAATGCAATAAGTCAAAGAGTTCACTTCGTCTTCTATCGTCTTCCACTCGGACGAATGTTTCAGCGAGAATGAAACATAAAACTGGCGACGAACTATGGGATGTTTACCAAACTGATGCCTGATGAGAGCTGGTATGTTTATTTCGACATTGCTTTTCCTTATCACGCTCGAGTTTCGTGGCACTGGTATCTATTTATATTGATGTTTATAAAATTCTAACATGGCAACAATTGGGTCTATGCCTGAGTTCGATACCTCAAATTCGGGGTCCTGGGATTTATATATACAACAGCTGACTTTTTTCTTGGAAGCAAATGCGATAACGCTTCCTGAAAAGAAAAGGGCTGTTCTTTTGGCTGTGTGCGGAATAAAAACGCTAGGGATTTTGCGTTCCCTTGTGTCGCCTCAGCAGATTTCTGATGTGAGTTTCGATAACATACTCGAACTACTGAAGAATCATTTCTGCCCAAAACCCTCCGAAATTTATTGCAGATTTCAATTTCATAAGAGAGTACAGTTAAACAATGAGTCAGTAAATTCGTACGTTACCGAATTAAGAAAATTAGCTGAAAATTGTAATTTTGGTACTACTCTTGCTGAACGATTGCGCGATCAGTTGGTATGTGGATTACGAGATGAAGGAACTCAACGGAAGTTACTGGCAGAGCCAAAATTGAATTTTGACGATGCTGTTGCCAAGTGCCTTGCAGCTGAAACTGCGTTTTCACAATCAAAACAAATTCATTCTCAAAATTCTCAAGTTTCTAATTCAGGAACTTCTGATTTCGTTGATCAAGTGAAGTGCAAAAAGAAATTTAATTCGAAACAAAAAAATGTTTCAAAGGATGATTTTTCTAATAACAGTTATGTATGTTTTGGTTGTGGTGGACGACATGACCGTTCTAATTGTCGTTTCAAATCAGCGACTTGCAGGCACTGTGGCAAGAAAGGGCATGTACAAACTGTATGCCGGGCCAAGAGTATTCAGAAAAATAAAGCATACACACATAATACACATGAAATTAAAACCGAAAATGAATATTCGAATTCTGTAGTTAACTTTTCTGGTTTCAAACAAGGTATCGAGGTTTTATTGAACAACCATGCATTAAAAATGGAGATTGATTCTGGATCTTATTATTCTATAATTTCTAAAGAAACTTTTGAAACTTTGTTTGGTTGCTGCAAACCTAAGATTAGAAACACTTTTGTGAAGTTGCGGGATTTTCAAGGAAATTTAATTTCACTTCTAGGTTCATGCATAGTAGAAGTACAATTTGGGAACAAGAAAGTCAGATTACAATTGCTAATTTCAAAATGTAAATGCACAAATATTTTGGGTTTGTCATGGTTTGAGCCTCTGGGTATTTCATTGAATGGAGTCAAAAAGATTGAATCTAATCCTGTGGATTTTGTCATTCAAAAATATAGCGAGGTTTTTGATGCTGGATTGGGTACATTTGCAGGACCTGTCGTGTCTTTACCTCTTGATCCTCAATTTCCTCCCATTCGACTCAAGGCTAGGAATGTTCCACTTGCAATGAAACCAAAAATCGAGATTGCTTTGAAAAAACTTCAGGATGAAGGAGTTATTGAACCTATTTCGAACCCAAAGTGGTCAACTCCTGTTGTTCCCGTTATTAAACCTTCAGGTGACGTTAGATTATGTGGGGACTATAAGGTAACTTTGAATAAGGCCATGAATGCTCACCCCTATCCAATTCCAGCTGTTAATCAGTTACTTTCAAACCTGAAGGGTGGAGGATATTACGCTAAAATAGATTTAGCTCAGGCTTATTTACAGCTTCGTGTAGACGAAACTTCAGCTGAGGCCCAGACAATTGTAACTCACAAGGGTGCTTTCAAGGTTAACAGATTGCAATATGGTGTTAATGTTGCTCCTGGAATTTTCCAAAATATGATCGAAAATTTGTTTTCAAATTTGGAAGGAGTAGTTCCATATTTTGATGACGTTTTGATCAGGGCTAATTCTCTAGATCAATTAGCATCAAGATTAGAATGCGTTCTAGACAAACTTAAAAATGTCGGATTACGTGCTAAAAGAGAAAAATGTCTTTTTGGAGTCACTGAAGTTGAATTTTTGGGGTACCGTATCGATGCTGCGGGTATTCACCCTTCCAATTCGAAAATTGAAGCAATACGTTCGACTCCCATTCCAAAAAACAAACAACAATTGCAGGCATTTTTAGGACTGATAAATTTCTATAACAGTTTTCTTAAGGATAAGGCTACAGTTGCGGAAGTGTTGCATAGATTACTGGATCAAAATGCACCATTCAAATGGTCAAAGATCCACGATGATGCCTTCAATTCTCTGAAGGAATTGTTAAGTTCGGATTGTGTGTTAGTTCCTTTCGATGAAAAGCTTCCCATTGTGTTGGCATGCGATGCTTCACCTTTTGGAGTTGGTGCGGTTTTGAGTCACGTACTTCCTGATGGTTCAGAAGCACCAATAGCTTATGCCTCGAGAACTCTAACTACTACAGAACGGAACTATGCTCAAATCGATAAGGAAGCTTTGGGTATAGTATTTGGAGTAAAAAAGTTTCATCATTTTCTGTATGGTCACTCATTCACTATAGTTACTGACCACCAACCTCTGTTGGGAATTTTCAATAAAAATAAGCCCACGAAAGAGATTTTATCTCCGCGAATGCTAAGGTGGAGTTTGCTTCTAAATGCATATGATTTTTTGTTAATTCATAAGCCGGGAAAGAAAATTGGTAATGCGGATGCCCTAAGCAGATTACCGAGTGCAAAAACTCCCGAATCCATGGTCACTTCTCCATTAGAAGTGCTATTCATAGAAGAATTAGAAAATCCACCCCTTCATGCTGTGGATATCTCAAAAATGACTATTAGAGATCCAATACTTTCTAGAGTGTTGAACTGGGTACTAAAAGGTTGGCCTGTTGAGATGAAAAATTCACAGTTTCGAACTTATTTCATAAAAAGGAATGAACTATCAGTGCATAAAAATTGCTTATTATGGGGAAATAGAGTAATTATTCCAGTGCCAGGTCGATCTCGAGTTTTAAGTGAATTGCATGTCGCGCATCCAGGCGTTGAACGCATGAAAGCTCTTGCAAGATCGTTCGTATGGTGGCCAGGCATGGATGCTGATATTGAAAACTACGTAAGAAGATGTACGAACTGTCAACGTACAAGGCATGCACCTCCCAGAGTTCCAATCCATCCGTGGGAAATAACGACAAAGCCTTGGTCCCGAGTTCACATAGATTTCGCTGGACCATTTCAAGGACAAAACTTCTTGATTCTGATTGACACTTACTCCAAGTGGACTGAAGTACGACGAATGACGTCAACTACTGCCACCGAAACCATCGATGTGCTGCGCGAGATTTTCGCTACTCATGGTTTGCCGGATGTTGTAGTTTCCGATAATGGACCTCAGTTCACATCTAACGATTTTCGCCGTTTCCTAGAAAGTAATGGTATTCGTCAAGCACTGATTGCTCCTTATAGACCATGTGCAAATGGTCAAGCAGAGAGAACTGTCCAGTCGGTGAAGGACTCTCTAAAACGCATCGTTTCAGGTTCCTGGAGAAAGCGTCTTTCCAATTTCCTACTTCATCAACACATCACGCCATCTTCAGTAACAGGGGTCAGTCCAGCTGAGCTACTGATGGGAAGGAGGCTAACTACTGTCTTGGACCGTCTTCATCCAGACTTGGTGGGTGATAGAAGGTGGAAACAAGAGCAAGATGCAGCTACAGAGCAAAAGCAACGAAAAGTGAGACGATTCGATGCCAAAGATGCTGTCTACATCAGAAATTATAGCCAGGGTGCATCCTGGATTCCGGCTACTGTTGTGAAACCAACCGGACCAGTGTCATACAAAGCCATCACCAATACCGGAGATGTTGTCCGACGTCACGCTGACCAAATGATGAACCGTTATCCTACAGATCCTACAAGTTCAGAGATTTCCGGACCGAGTCCAATTCCTGCAGATGTGTCAACAGAGACTAGTGCAGAACCTTCAAGTTCAACGTTTGCAAACGAGCAGATACCAAACGATAACGGAACTGTGGCAACAAAGACTCCGAGACCGAAACGAACAATCATTCGCCCAAAACGACTGGGAATCGACGACTTTCCTAACTAAGAAGGGAGGGGTGCTGTGATCTATTTCGTTAATATAGATGGCAGCATCTAATAGACCTTATTCTGTGCTTTGTTTATAATGTTCAAGTGATTTAAGATTGCTGTCTGTTCTGCTTCTGTGTCTCACGCTCTCTCGAGCATTCGCACTCATGTAGCCAACGCGTTAACATCTATTTCTATTCGTGCTTCATCCTATATCATGTGTATGTGTATTAAATGCAATAAGTCAAAGAGTTCACTTCGTCTTCTATCGTCTTCCACTCGGACGAATGTTTCAGCGAGAATGAAACATAAAAACATTGTTTGCCCTTTTCCCGCAAGACTATCGTTATGAGACTGCCGATGAATATGCTCGTAGAGCTGAAGTCCTAACAACGACTGTGGACATCAACGTCCAAGGTAAAGTGATTCCCACGGAGATGATGGTGCTACCCCAGGCCAGAGAAAACCGAACCCTTCTCAGAGATGCTGGAATCGTCCTGGATGCACAGCAAGGAAAGTAGTACTTCTCTGAAGCTCCTGAGAAGCGACATCCGTTCGTCGAAAGCCCATCTGAAAGCAGTGCCCTCCTGGCACTACCTGCTGAGTCACCCTCGTGTCGACTTCGTGAAGATAAAGGTACCCACCTTACTTCTCAGCAACGAGAACTTGATTCATTCCAGCCGGAGTTCAAGCGATGCTTTAATCCAGGGGGAGGCCTGATACCTTTCATCGAGCAGCGACAACTTTGTTCCTTCTCAGAAGAATCCCATAGATGCTCCAAGTTAGGGGGAAGGAAGAACCTTTTCTCAAGCACCAGATCAACAAGAGTGGTGATGACAGGGTATACCGCTGTGAAGGTGGGCCTAGAGAAGACTACGAAAAGTGTCGTGTTTCAAATTCTCACTCGACCTCGCGAGGAAGGCATGCTTGCTATAACTGCGGTCGACGTGGACACGTTGCCCGAAGATGTTGGGATCCGATAGTGTGTTATCAGTGTAAAAATCGTGGTCATATTGCCCGTAACTGTCCAGGCAGCCACACTGATAAGCTATCCAGCCCAATTGGTAAAGAAGCCAGGCAGTGTGAGCTGTTGAACTTCACTGTAGTGGAGAAGAGTTCACGGACTCTCCGCGAGTCCCAAAGTGGGAATGATGTTTTGGATAAGATGAACGTTGAAAACGTTGAACCAGTGAAAACGTTGAATCTACTCAGGAAGCTGAAGATTTCCTGAACGGGAGGAAACAAGAGCTCGTCTTGAATCCCGTAAAGCAGTACCGATTCCAAAGGGAGTTGACTCCATTACGAGATGCTGAGACCACAACCGTGGTTACCCGGACCCCAAGAGCGTGGCGTTTTTCAAAAGTGCATCTGAACCCTAGTCGACGTCCCCAGAACCGGTGTGACTCGAGAACTGAACTTCGACCTGAGACAAGAGTGTCAGCAGTTGCCCGCAGCTTCCAGTTCTGTTCGTCAGGAATAACTCCCAAAGGAAAGATGGCTCTTACTGACTCCTCGCCGAGAGGGGGAGATTGTAACGAATCTATTTTCCCAGTATGGATATTTTTACTAACTCTCTCTGCCTTACAGCACATAATGCGTTTTGTTTGTTTATACGTTGTTAAAAGAAGGTGAGAAGAAAAAATCTATCTTCCAAGAGAAGAGAACTTGAGTTGGAATGTGGCTTCCTTCCTGGAAGGTTGTATGTTTTGAGTGTGCTTCTAAATAAAGGCTTCTTCGTTAAGTTTTGTAGTTTCGTGTATAAATTGGACACCCCCTCCAATATCAAGTGTATAGGGATATTCCGCCACCTCACGGAAATGAGACGCACCTCCGACACGACGTCCCCTTATACATATACTACGCATAATGCCTTTTTAAGTTTTTCAACTTCGAGCAGAACTCCGCTGTAAATAGTATCTCTAACGGCCGTATTCACCAACACAGTTTCAACTGCAATCGCAGGTGAAAGGATTGAAGATCGAAACGGATTGGTTAAATTAAGGATTTTAACCAATCCGTGTCGATCGCTGATCGTTTAACCTGCGATTGCAGTTGAAACTGTGTTGGTGAATACGGCCGTTAAGGAAGCCGGTAGTAAATGTATTGCGGAATGGAGTGCATCCTTTGCATGATGAACAACCGCTAAAATCGGATGCAGAGTGGCTAGCTATTCTCCAAGAGATGGCTAAACAGGCGGAAGAAGTTTCTGGAGATAAGGAATTAAGTACTGATATTGTAAATAGTGATGGACTAAATGAAAATGTAGATAATATATTGGACTCTAATGTTGATTTAAATATTGCAGCTAGTACAAATAGTGATATTGTTTCACAATGTGTACAGGAAAATGTAGAATTCAATAAGAAAGCTGCTGATAGTATTACTGAATGTGTGTGTGTAAATAATAATTTTGAAAACGAATCGGATATTGCTAAAAATGTGTCTGAAAATAATGTATATGAAGATTCGGAAGATGATTATATGAACTCTATTATTGAGAAATGTGTCTCTGATTTTGAACATGCGAATACTAGGATTGAAAGAACAAAAATCCTCTCAAAAGGCATTACTGATGCCATCAAAAATTTTCTTCAAACCTCTTATTCTAAACAATAGCTTCGTTTCTTCAGTCTCAAAATTCTCAAATTAATAGACAGCTAACATTTCTTAATTGGAATTTTAATGGCATTAAATCTGACTTGGTGGAGTTTCGTCACACCCTTCGTGAATTTTTTGTTGATATTGTGTTACTACAGGAGACTTTTTTAGTACCTGGGGATAAGCCAAAATTTTATCATTATACTTGCTACAGGAAAGATCGCCTTCATAATAGAGGAGGTGGTGTATTGATTTTAATTCGAAATAATATTCCTCATGAGTTAGTGGATCTTCCTAGCTCCAGCTCGCATGAAGCCATTGCTGTTAAAATTTTTCTGCCAAACTCTGCTCCTATGGTAATCTGTTCCTTTTACAAACCGCCATTAAGAATCTTGGACCTCTCTCTCTTTCAATTCCTTTTTGATTTAAATCTGCCAACGTTCATTGCTGGAGATTTTAATAGTAAACATGAACTTTTTAATTCATATGTTTCAAACCCAGCAGGAAGGCTTTTGGCCTCCTTTTGTGTTAAGGAGAATATTGATGTACATGCTCCAAGAGATCCTACGCATTTTCCATTTAATTCGAATCATAGATTTGACATATTGGATTTTGGGTTATCTAAGGGAATACCATGTTACATTTTTGTTGATACGATTCCTACATTACACTCTGATCATGACCCTGTTGTTTTTAAACTTGACTTTTTAATGACCCATACATGTTCTTATGTTGTTAAGACAAATTGGCCAAAGTTCACTGAACATCTCTCTGGTATAGATGTTATACAATTTGACAATCTCACAGCCGAAGCTATTGAGAGTGCGGTAGAGCACTTTACAGGGACTATTAAAGATGCAATAGCTATGAACTCTAAACAGGTTAAACCTGTTGATAAGTTGAATTTGACGTATGAAATTAAAATGCTTATAAGAGAGAAAAATAGAGTCCGAAAAAGATGGCAGAGGGGAAGGAGAAGAGAGGATAAAGTACTCTTAAATAGACTTGTAAATAATCTAAGAGAAGAAATTACAATGTATACAAATGAAAATTTCAGGAATTTTATTTCTGAAGTCAAACCAAGTGACAATTCACTTTGGAAGGCTTATAAAATTTGTAAGCCAAGAACTCCTAAGATTACAAGAATACATGGTTCAACTGGCTTTTTGGATATTAAGGCT